>NW_024070189.1:69336842-69469383 GCF_014754425.2 Oryx dammah | reverse complement strand
GGGAGGGGGGTGGGAGGGGGGTTCATGTTTGGGAACGCATGTACACCCGTGGTGGATTCATGTCAATGTATGGAAAAACCAATACAGAATTGTAAAGTAAAAAAACAAAACAAAACATGTTTTATTGTTTTTGTGAAAATAAAACCAGTCATATAAGGAACTCTGCTCAATATTGTGCAACAACCTAAAAGGAAAAAGAATTTGAAAAAAAGAATAAATACATGTATATGTATAACTGAATCACTTTGCTACACACCCGAAACTAACACATTGTTAATCAACAATACTCAATATAAAATAAAATAGCCAGGACATAGAAGCAGCCTAAATGCCATCAACAGAGGAATGCATAAATAAGATGTGGTACATATATAAAATGGAATATTTGTTTTGCTGTTTGTTAATTAGTAACTGAGTCATGTTCAACTCTTTTGTGACCCCATGAACTGTAGCCATGTGACCAGACTCTTCTGTTTATGGAATTTTCCAGCCAAGAATATTGGGGTTAGTTGCCATTTCCTTCTCCAGCAGATCTTCTTGATCCAGGGAATCAAACCCTTGTCTTTTGCATTGGTGGCCGATTCTTTACCACTGAGCTACCAAGGAAGCCCCAAATGGAATGTTACTCAGCCACAAAAAGGAACAAAATTGTGCCATTTGCAGAGATGTGGATGGACCTAGAGTCTGTCATACACAGTGAAGTAAGTCAGAAAGAGAAAAACAACTTTTGTATAATATCACTTATTTGTGGAACCCACAAAAATGATACAGATGAACTTACTTGCGAAGCAGAAATAGAGATAGACATAGAGAACAAATGTATGGATACAAATAGGGAAAAGGGGTGGTGGTATAATTTAAAAGATTGGGATTGACATATACATACTACTATGTAGCTTCAGTTGTGTCCGACTCTATGCGACCCCATAGACTGGACTATGCAGCCCACCAGGCTCCGCCATCCCTGGGATTCTCCAGGCAAGAACACTGGAGTGAGTTGCCATTTCCTTCTCCAATTGTATATCACAAGGAACTCTACTCAATGCTCTATGGTGGCCTAAATGAGTGAAAGTGAAAGTCGCTCAGTCATGTCTGACCCTTTGCAACCCCATGGACTGTATAGTCCATGGAATTCTTCAGGCCAGAATACTGGAATGGGCAGCCTTTCCCTTCTCCAGGGGATCTTCCCAACCCAGGGATCGAACCCAGGTCTCCCACATTGCAGGCAGATTCTTTACCAGCTGAGCCACCAGGGAAGCAAAAGAAGTATGTGTATACATATAGCTGATCACTTTACTGTACAGAAGAAACTGACACAACATTGTAAAACAACTATACTCCAATAAAAATTAATTTTAAAAATAAAATGAAAGACTAAAAAGCAGTCATATACCAAAGAGTTAAAAGAAAGACAGAAATTAATGGGCTGGTCATTTGATTCCCAATGAACTGGTCATTTTGAAAATTCATCTACTTCAATGGGACATAAAGCAAAAATCAAAGTGACTATTTAAATTATCATCCAACCTGGGACACCCCTGAGAGTGAAAGGAAGTGCTGTCCATGATTATACTGGGATGACAGAATAATAATTAGACCACAGAAAACTGGGAAGGGCAGTAAACTCACAGAAATATCTGACAGAGGATGGGAAGACACCCAGCTTCCACACCATCACCTGACTCTAGTGAAGGTAGGCGCTCTTCTTTCCTCACTTGGTTATAAAACTTAAGGGCCAGGACTGTGTTAAGTCTTCACTTTTGATTCAAGCACAGCTCACGAAGCTCTTGCATATCATTGGCGCTCAGTCAGTGTGGGCTGATTTTATGGGACAGGTAAAGAACAAGCGTGGATGGCTGGGAGAAAGTCACAGGTAGAGATTCCATGTGGGCCCTGGAAGTCACTGAGTAACCACTGATATATGTTTGTGGTGGGAGTAGAACACCAAGGAATTTGCCCCTCATTCCTGTGCCCTGGCTGCCCTATGCCCCTCTCATGAGCAAGGTTCCTCACACTGTCCCACTGTCCCTTCTTCTGGTCCTGTCCCCAAGCTCCCTGTTTGAGTTTCTTTAATTGCAAGCTTGGGAGCTCCTATTCTTGGATTGGAGTTTGAGGGCTCTCCTGGGAGTGGACAGTTTTTAACTTCTTCACTCAGGTTCTGTGTTAAGTACCTCACGGGCAACCAGCCTGGGAGGCAACCTATGGCAGGCAGACAGACATCAGAGGATGAGTTCAGATACACAGATCCTGACTATGTTTCCATCTGCCCACCACCATCTCCTCGACTAAGTCCATTTTTCCCTTTCCTTTTTGCTGAGCGGAGACATTGTCTGTCTGAGCCTCACCGTCTAAGCTACAAAGTTGCTTGGAGCCTGAGGGTAACGAGGACACTCACAGCCTGGCCAAGAGGTTGGTGGAGGCTGAGGAAGGAGGTCAGAACTTGGGGTGCCTCCCTGTCCTCTCTGACTTGATAACTGCAAACATACAAGAGGAGGACAATAAAATGAATTTGATGCTGAAATCTCCACAGGGGACCTGCTGAATACTTTTTCTTCCAGGGAATCCACTTGAAGGTTAGTGAGGGTCTTTCTCCTGTCACCCACCCCTATCTTTCTTGCAGTTTCTGTTGTGATTGCTACCTTTTTTGCCCCATTTTTACTTTCTTATCAGAATTTCTTCATCTTCTTGTTTCCTCAAGCAGAGGTGACTTTTTTACTTTTTAAAGGAGGGTAGGCATTCACTCAGAGAAGGCGATGGCACCCCACTCCAGTACTCTTGCCTGGAAAATCCCATGGATGGAGGAGCCCGGTAGGCTACAGTCCATGGGGTTGCAAAGAGTCGGACACGACTGAGCGACTTCACTTTCACTTTTCACTTTCATGCATTGGAGAAGGAAATGGCAACCCCCTCCAGTGTTGCCTGGAGAATCCCAGGGATGGGGGATCCTGTTGGGCTGCCGTCTATGGGGTCACACAGAGTCGGACATGACTGAGGCGACTTAGCGGCAGCAGCAGCAGCAGCAGGCATTCACTATGTAATAATATGTCTTTACTCATCCTTTTTTCCTAGTTTTCTTTCTTTGATCTACTTCTCTTTTTGTTTCCTTGTTTCTCATTTTTTTTTTCATTTCCTCTTTCTGTCTGGATTGGGGTGCTCAGCAAAGGGTTCCTAAGTGGAAGAGTGGTCTAAAGCAGGAAGACAAAAGGTGAGTGGGGGGAAGAGGCTGAAGAGTAGGGCTGGTATGAGACATAGAGTCAACCCATCCCTGAAAGAATATCACAGACACAAGATTTCTTCTTTACACTGTCATTTCTAGGAAGAAAAGTAAAGACAGTAACTAAAATCTAAGGGAAAGGATTTTTCTATTTTAAAGAAATTTAACACCCAGAGAAAAGAATGAAGTTAGAGAGCAGAAAAAGATAAGCATGAGAGGTGCTACACTAGTTTCTTGAGGGATCCGCATATTATAATTAATTATTCAACAGTACTTACTGAGAACATAATATATGCCAGTCACTGTGCTAGAAACCAGAGATCACCATATTGGAAAAAGTGGCATAAAGAACATAGGTTTTAGTTGGAGAAGAGGTAAACAAACAAACAAACCAATCCATATGAATAAAATGTAGCACAGCCAAGCCATTGGCATATCATAAGCATAAGAGTGACATCATCTTGAGTGACTTAAATTTCAGGTGATGGTTTAACCCTCTGATTGTTGAGTGGAACAAAGACACCTTATGCAACCTAAGGAGTGCATTCTTGGGTCAATGAATGTGATGTGGGAGGCCACAGAGGAAGGGGTCACCTGGTGTATGAGGGTCATCAGCGCGTCTTCATAGCAGAAGCAAATCTGAGCTGAACCCTAAAAAACAAGAATGTTTTCAGAGGAAGAGTTTGAAGGATGATATGACAGATGAATGGAACAGCATGTGTGAAATCAAAAGGAGCAAAGAAAAGTAGTGTTAGGCAAGCTGCAGGTGTAAGTTCAGGTGGAGTGTAAGGCTCAAGAGGTGGTTTAGCACAAAAAGCTGGAAAGGGAAAGCAAACCACATAGGTCTTCAGTGGGATAGAAGGGGATCTCTGCTCACAGTCTTGAGGAGTGAAGTGATCACAGAGAGGTACATTGTGAATTGCCTGCGGCTTGTGGTGACAAAGAGGCACTCAGATTGGAGATATGGTATGAATGCTGGCAAAACTGTGATACTCAGAAGACAGTGGAAATGCAAGGGATGAAAGCAAAGGCCAGGGATGTAAAAAGCAAGAGTCTCCATTAAGGGCACATTGACAGAAACAGGAAAGGGATTAGATTAGGGTGCATGGGGCATCCAACATGGGTCATTTTGAGCTTGAATAATTGGGACAGTAGTATTATTTTAAAGAAGTAAGATAAGAGAAGGAGATATTACTTTTTTAGGATATGCAGATGGGAGTAACTGTTGGATTGTTTATTGTTTGAGTATCAGGAATTGTATACATTCTGCAGGGAACTGGAAATCTAGGGTTGGGAATGAGGATGTGGGTTGGGGCTTCAGTAGAAATTTTGGTGTCCATTGGAGAGACAAGTAGGCAGATGGATTCTTGACTCTTCCACCTCACCCTTCTGATCATGTATTTCCCCAGTGTATTTCCCCAAGTGTCACAGGGTCATAAATGTAAATGTAATTTCACTTAGGTTGGGGGAATTCTGTTTATACTAACCAACTCACAATATGGGAATTTAATAACCATAAGGGATCATGCATTCATCTGTGATGAGAACTACATCTGACAGGAAACAAGTACAGCTCTTGAGCAAAGGATCTTCTTGAGCAAAAGGATCTCCTTTTCTTAGAGACCATATTATGGATCTGAAGGATGCTGGGTAAACAAAGAATAAGAGAAAGGTGAAAATAGAAGCTCCTAAATAATAATTTTTCCAAGATTAGACAGCTTCTCCTTGTGAAGACATTTTTGCTCAAAAACAGCATGATATGACTTAAATTTTCCAGAACTTTCCATCTCATGTTTGGTTTTGCATTTACTAGCCATGCAAACTTGGGCAATCCAGCCAATTCCTCAATTTTCTCAACTGTAAAAGAGGGTCTATTTTAATAAAATCACTGTACCTTCATTGCAGGATCACTATGAGGGCAAATGAAAAATGAATATGAGTGCTGTGGGATGCAACAGATTAATTTATTTTTACTGTTTGTGAATAGCCTGGCACTAGAACCAGACAGAGAGCCTTTTTCTTCTCAGCAGGTGAGAGATAGATGGACAAACTCAACGTCTTTGATTCTTTATTTTCTGTAAAAGTTGCCAACCACCATTCTTCTTAAAGAAGAGATCATTTGTTAAAATTAATGAGTCTAAATTATTTATATCAGTGGTCAAGATTTGAGATGGACTGTGAAAGGTTAAGGTACATAGCCTCTAAAGTGGTCTCATTGGTCCTTGATTCATAATATTCATGCTTTGTGTATTGCTCTCCCAGTAACTTGGAACTAGATTTAGTGATTCACCTATAATGAATAGAATTCAGCAGCGCTCTTGGAATGTCACTTCTAATATTAGGTTATATTCTACCCCACTCCAGTACTCTTGCCTGGAAAATCCCAGGGATGGAGGAGTGTGGTAGGCTGCAGTCCATGGGGTCACAAAGATTCGGACACGACTAAGTGACTTCACTTTCACTTTTCATTTTCATCTATTGGAGAAATGGCAACCCACTCCAGTGTTCTTGCCTGGAGAATCCCAGGGATGGCGGAGCCTGGTGGGCTGCCATCTGTGGGGTTGCACAGAGTTGGACACGACTGAAGCAACTTAGCAGCAGCAGTAGCAGTAGCAGGGTGCTTGTAGTCACTCTCTTGCACCACTCACCCTGGAAGAAACCAACTGTCACATTGTGAAGTAGCCCTGTAAAGAGACAGCAAGACTTCACACAGTTACATGGGTAATCTTGGAGTGGACCCACCTCAAGACAAATCTTGTCGCTATTATTGTTTACTCGCTAAGTCATGTCTGACTCTTTGTGACTCTTTGTGACTGCAGCATGCCAGGCTTCCCTGTCCTCCATGATCTCCTGGAGTTTGCTCAGATTTGTGTCCATTGAGTCAGTGATGCCATCTAATCCTCTCATCCTCTGTCATCCCCTTCTCCTTTTGCCTTCAATCTTACTCAGCATCAGGGTCTTTTCCAATGATTCAGCACTTTTTTTTTTTTTAATGATTCAGCACTTTGCAACAGATGGCCAAAGTATTGGAGCTTCAGCTTCAGCTTCAGCTTCAGTCCTTCCAATGAATATTTAGAACTGTTTTCCTTTAGGATTGACTAGTTTCATCTCCTTGCTGTCCAAAGGACTCTCAAGAGTCTTCTCCAGCATCACAATTCAAACTTAGACAGTGTAATAAAAAGCAGACACATCACTTTGCTGACAAATGTCTGCATAGTTAAAGCTATGATTTGTCCAGTAGTCATGTATGGAGGTGAGTTGGATCATGAAGAAGTCAGAACACTGAAAAAGTGATTCTTTTGAATTGTGGTGCTGGAGAAGACTCTTGAGAGTCCCTTGGACTGCAAGGATATCCAACCAGTCAATCCTAAAGGAAATTAATCCTGAATATTCATTGGAAGGACTGATGCTGAAGCTGAAGTTCCAATACTTTAGCCACTTGATGTGAAGAGCTGAGTCATTGGAAAAGACCCTGATGATGGAAAAGACAGAAGGCAGGAGGAGAAGGGGACGTCAGAGGATGAGATGGTTTGACAGTATCATTGACTCAGTGGACAAGAGTTTGAGCAAACTCCGGGAGAGGGTGAAGAACAGGGAAGCTTGACGTGCTGCAGTCCATGAGGTAACAAAGAGTCAGATATGGCTGAGTGACTGAACAACAATAAAAAGGTTTGTCATATCTTTCCTTGCAAGGAGCAAGAGTCTTTTAATTTCATGGCTGCAGTCACCATCTGCAGTGATTTTGGGGCCAAAGAAAATAAAATCTGTCACTGTTTCCACTTTTTTCCTTTCTATTTGCCATGAAGTGATGGGACCAGATGCAACGATCTTAATTTTTTGAATGTTGAGCTTCAAGCTAGCTTTTCCACTCTCCTCTTTCACCCTCAAGAAACTCTTTAGTTCCTCTTCACTTTCTACCATTAGAGTTGTATTATCTGCATATCTAAGGTTGTTGATACTTCTCCTGGCAATCTTGATTCCAGCTTGTGATGCATCTAGTCTGACATTCCACATGATGTACTCTGCATATAAGTTAAATAAGCTGAGTGACAATATAGAGACTTGTCATACTCCTCTCCCAATTTTGAGCCAGTAAGTTGTTCCATGTGTGGTTCTAACTGTTGCTTCTTAACCCACATATAGGCCTCTCAGGAGACAGGTTAAGGTGGTCTGGTATTCCCATCTCTTTAATAATTTTCCACAGTTTGTTGTAATCCACACCATCAATGGCTTTAGCGTAGTCAATGAAGCAGAAGTAGATGTTTTTCTAGAACTTCCTTGCTTTCTCCATGATTCAATGAATTTTGGAACTTTGACCTCTGGTTCCTCTGTCTTTTCTAAACCTAGCTTGTACATCTGGAATTTCTCAGTTCACATAGCACTGAAGCATAGCTTGAAGGATTTTAACCATAACCTTGCTAGCACGTGAAATGAGTACAATTGCACATTGGTTTGAACATTCTTTGACATTGCCCTTCTTTGGGACTGGAATGAAAACTGACCTCTTCCAATACTGTAGTCACTGCTGAGTTTTCCATATTTTCTGACACTGAGTGCATCACTTTAGAAGCAGCATCTTTTAGGATTTTATCAGCTGGAATTTAATCATCTCCTCTAGCTTTGTTCATAGTAATGCTTCCTAAGGCCCACTTGACTTCACATGCCAGAATGTCTGGTTCTAGGTGAATGACCACACCATTATGGCTATCTGGGTTATTAAGACCTTTTTTGTATAGTTCTTCTGTGTATTCTTGCCACCTCTTCTTAGTTTCTTCTGCTTCTGTTAGGCCCTTACCATTTCTGTACTTTATTATGCCCATCCTTGCATGAAATGTTCCCTTGATAGCTCCAATATTCTTGAAGAGATCTCTAGTCTTTCCCATTGTATTACTTTCCTCTGTTTCTTTGCATTGTTTATTTAAGAAGGCCTTATCTCTCCTTGCTGTTCTCTGGAACTCTACATTCAGTTGAATATAACTTTCCCTTTCTCCCTTGCTTTTTGCTTCTCTTCTTTCCTTAGTTATTTGTAAAGCTTCCTCAGACAACCACTTTGCCTTCTTGCATTTGTTTTTATTTGGTCATGGTTTTGGTCACTGCCTCCTGTACAACGTTACATACTTCCATCCATAGTTCTTCTGGCACTCTCTCTACCAGATCTAATCCCTTGAATCTATTCATTACCTCCACTGTATAATCATAAGGGGATTGATTTAGGTCATACCTGAATGGCCTAGTGGTTTTCTCTACTTTCTTTAATTTAAACCTGAAAATTGGTAATAAGGTGTTCATGATCTGAGCTACAGTCAGATGCAAGTCTTATTTTTGCAGACTGTATAGAGATTCTCAATCTTCAGCTGCAAAGAATATAATCAATCTGATTTCAGTATTGACCATCTGGTGATGTCCATGTGTAGAGTTATCTCTTGGGTTGTTTGAAATGGGTGTTTGCTATGACCAGTGGGTTCTCTTGGCAAATCTTTGATAGCCTTTGTCCTGCTTTATTTTGTGCTCCAAGGCCAAACTTACCTGTTATTCAGGGTATCTTTTGACTTCCTACTTTGCATCCCTATGATGAAAAGGGCACCTTTTTGTGTGTGTTAGTTCTAGAAGGTGTTGTCAATCTTCATAGAATTGGTCAACTTCAGCTTCTTTGGCATTAGTGGTTAATGCATAGACTTGGATTACTGTAATGTTGAATGGTTTGCCTTGGAAAAAAACTGAGATTATTCTGTCACTTTTGAGACTGCACCTAAGTACTGCATTTTGGACTCTTGTTGACTATAAGAGCTACTGCATTTCTTCTAAGGGATTTTTGCCCACAGTAGTTGATGTAACGGTCATCTGAATTAAATCCACCCATGCTTGTACATTTTAGTTCACTGATTCCTATGATGTCAATGTCACTCTTGCCATCGCCTGCTTGACCACTTTCAATTTACCTTAATTCATGGACCTAATATTCCAGATTCCTATGCAATACTGTTCTTTACAGAATCAGGCTTTACTTTTACCACCATACACAGCCACAGCTGAATATCACTCCCACTTTAGCCTAGCCACTTCATTCTTTCTGGACCTATTAGTAACTGCCCTCAGTTCTTCCTTAGTAGCATACTGGACACTTTCTGACCTGGGGAGCTCATCTTCTGATGTCATATATTTTTGCCTTTTCATACTGTCCATGGGGTTCTCCAGACACAAATACTGGACTCAGTTGCCATTTCCTTCTGCAGTGGACCATGTTTTGTCAGAGCTCTTCACTATGACCCGTCTGTCCTGGGTGGCCCTGCATGGCATGGCTCATAACTTCACTGAGTTATGCAAGCCCATTTGTGATGACTAGGCTGTGATCTATGAAGGGGCTTGCTGCGTCCAGTACAGCAGGTAAGAAAGACCTGAAACCCGGGCGAGCACATAATGAAAAGACAGAGACATATAATTTGGCAAGAGGGAGTCAGAAGGCCCTCCTGCTCTCCATGGCAGGAAGACCAGACGGCTCCTTTCAGCCCACACTTTTATTGATAGAAATCATGTGAGATCATTAGGAAATAGCTATACTGGGGAGTTTGATCAGCACACCATAAAGTGGGAGTAAAGTTAAGGCTCTGCTGTTAATCAGGAAAATCTTGCTTTGTTTCTATGGGAACAGACATGGGGTAGGTAGTGAAGCGGAGAGAGCACGTCCCACCCCAAGTATGTCCTTTGATGCTTCCTAGGACAGACAGGAGGGTGCAATTTGTCACACCCTCGAGTCATGGGGCAGGTTCTGGACTCTGCTCCATCAGGCTGCAACAGGGGCTTTTACCTTTCATTTATCTGTAATACTTTTGATATATTCATCAAATCTGAATGAGAGCCTGTCCAAGTAGTGTATTCTTGGTGAAAGTTTTAACCTTTCACCACTTTAAATATAGCATGCTGCTCCCTTCTGGCCTGTAAAGTTTCTGCTGAAAGTTAGCAGATAGCCTAATGGGAGTTCCTTTATATGTAACATGTTGCTTTTTCCTTGCTGCTTTTAATATTCTCTCTTTATCCTTAATTTTTGCCATTTTAATTACAATGTGTCATGGAGTGATCCTCTTTGGATTGATTGTATTAGGGATCCTTTGTGCTTCCTGGACTTGGATGTCTGTTTCCTTTCTAAGATTAGGGAAGTTTTCAGCTATTATATCTTCAAATACGTCCTCTACACTTTTTTCTCTTCTGGGGTTAGTACTGGCTCATTTGAGGGAGAACTGGATTCTGAGGTGGTTGTGGGGCAGGGATCTAGTGGATCCTGGATTTAATGTTGGCTTGTTTTGGTGTAGGGTCAGTTTCTGACATGGTTGGCTGTGGGTTCTTTTTTTTTCTTTCTGTGTTTATGATTAGTTATTATAATTTTTAATTAATTTATTTATTTTAATTAGATGTTAATTACTTTACAATATTGTAGTGGGTTTTGCCATACATTAACATGAATCAGCCATGGGTGTACATGAGTCCCCCATCCTGAACCCCCCCCATCTCTCTCCCCAACCCATCCCTCAGGGTTGTCCCAGTGCACTGGCTTTGAATGCTCTGTTTCATGGATCAAACTTGGACTGGTGATCTGTTTCACATATGGTGATAGACATGGTTCAATGCTATTCTCACAAATCATCCCACCCTTGCCTTCTCCCATAGAGTCCAAAAGTTTGTTCTTTATATCTGTGTCTCTTTTGCTGTCTTGCATATAGGGTCTTCATTACCATATTTCCAAATTCTATATATGTGCATTAATATACTGTATTGGTGTTTTTCTTTCTGACTTACTTCACTCTGTATAATAGGCTCCAGTTTCATCCACCACATTAGAACTGATTTAAATGCATTCTTTTTAATAGCTGAGTAATAATCCATTGTGTATACCACAGCTTTCTCATCCATTTATCTGCTGATGGACATCTAGGCTGCTTCCATGTCTTAGCTATTGTAAACAGTAGTGTGATGAACATTGGGGTACATGTATTTCTTTCAATTCTGGTTTCCTCAGTGTGTATGCCCAGCAGTGGGATTGCTGGGTTGTATGGAAGTTCTATTTCCAGTTTTTTAAGGAATCTCCACACTGTTCTCCACAGTAGCTGTACTAGTTTGTATTCCCACCAACAGTGTAAGAGGGTTCCCTTTTCTCTGCACCCTCTCCAGCATTTACTGTTTGTAGACTTTTTGATAGCTGCCATTCTGACCAGTGTGAGATAGCACATCATTGTGGTTTTGATTTACATTTCTCTGAGAATGAATGACGTTGAGCATCTTTTAATGTGTTTGTTAGCCACCTGTATGTCTTCTTTGGAGAAATGTCTGTTTAGTTCTTTGGCCCACTTTTTTGATTGGGTCATTTATTTTTCTGATATTGAGCTGCATGAGCTGCCTGTTTATTTTTGAGATTAATTCTTTGTCAGTTGCTTAGTTTACTATTATTTTCTCCCATTCTGAAGACTGTCTTTTCACCTTGCTTATAGTTTCCATTGTTATGCAAAAGCTTTTAAGTTTAATTAGGTCCCATTTGTTTATTTTTGCTTCTATTTCCATTACTCTGGCAGGTGGGTTATAGAGGATCCTGCTGTGATTAATGTCAGAGAATGTTTTGCCTATGTTTTCTTCTAGGAGTTTTATAGTTTCTGGTCTTACATTTAGATCTTTAACCCATTTTGAGTTTATTTTTGTATATGGTGATAGAAAGTGTTCTAGTTTCATTTTTTTGCAGATGGTTGACCAGTTTTCCCAGCATCACTTTTTAAAATATTGTCTTTTCTCTATTGTATATTTTTGCCTCCTTTGTCAAAGATAAGGTGTCCATAAGTGTGTGGATTTATCTCTGGGCTTTCTATTTTGTTCCAGTGATCTATATTTCTGTCTTTGTGCCAGTACCATACTGTCTTGATGACTGTAGCTTTGTAGTATAGTCTAAAGTCAGGCAGGTTGATTTCTCCAGTTCCATTCTTCTTTCTCAATATTGCTTTGGTTCTTTGAGGTTTTTTTGTTTCCATACAAATTGTGAAATTATTTGTTCTAGTTCTGTGAAAAATACCATTGGTAGCTTGATAGGGATTGCATTGAATATATAGATTGCTTTGGGTAGTATACTCATTTTCACTATATTGATTCTTCTGATCCATGAACATGGTATATTTCTCCATCTATTTGTGTCATCTTTGATTTCTTTCATCAGTGTTTTATAGTTTTCTATATATAGGTCTTTTGTTTCTTTAGGTAGATATATTCCTAAGTATTTTATTTTTTTCATTGCATTGGTGAATGGAATTGTTTCCTTAATTTCTCTGTTTTCTCATTGTTCATGTATAGGAATGCAAGGGATTTCTGTGTATTAATTTTATATCCTGCAACTTTACTATATTCATTGATTAGCTCTAGTAATTTTCTGGGGGTGTCTTTAGGGTTTTCTATGTAGAAGATCATGTCATCTGCAAACAGTGAGAGTTTTACTTCTTTTCCAATCTGGATTCCTTTTATTTCTTTCTCTGCTCTGATTGCTGTGGCCAAAACTTCCAAAACTATGTTGAACAGTAGTGGTGAAAGTAGGCACCCTTGTCTTGTTCCTGACTTTAAGGGAAATGCTTTCAATTTTTTTTACCACTGAGGATAATGTTTGCTGTGGGTTTATTATATACGGCTTTTATTATGTTGGGGTATGTTCCTTCTATTCCTGTTTTCTGGAGGGTTTTTATCATAAATGGATGTTGAATTTTGTCAAAGGCTTTCCCTGCATCTATTGAGATAATCATATGGTTTTTATCTTTCAATTTGCTAATGTGAGGTATCACATTGATTGATTTGCAAATATTGAAGAGTCCTTGCATCCCTGGGATAAAGCCCACTTGGTCATGATATATGATCTTTTAAATATGTTGTTGGATTCTGTTTGCTAGAATTTTGTTGAGGATTTTTGCATCTATGTTCATCAGTGATATTGGCCTGTAGTTTTCTTTTTTTGTGGCATCTTTGGCTTTGGTATTAGGGTGATGGTGGCCTCATAGAATGAATTTGGAAGTTTACCTTCCTCTGCAATTTTCTGGAAGAGTTTGATTAGGATAGGTGTTGGCTCTTCTCTAAACTTTTGGTAGAATTCAACTGTGAAGCCATCTGGTCCTGGGCTTTTGTTTGTTGGAAGATTTATTACAGTTTTGATTTCTGTGCTTCTGATGGGTCTGTTAAGATTTTCTATTTCTTCCTGGCTGTGAGTTCTAAAGTATCCCAGAACTGGTGCAGACCCAGGTGTCTGGGCTAGATACGAGGGCAGCTGGCTGTCAAGTCCAAAGTATCTCAGAGCTGACATTGGTCTATTTGTAAGTGGTGCCAAGGTTAGGGGTATCCTGAAGATGGTGTCAAACTGCTGGTGCGTGGGGCTATGGCTCAGGGGATTCTAGACCCAGTACTGGCTCACTTGTAGGTGGAACCAGGTCTGAGAATCTCTGGCTAGAGAGCCCAGGTGTTCCAACCCTCTGGCAAGTGGTACCAGATCCTGGGGTAGCTGACTGCAAGGCCCAGGGGATCCCAGGCCTGTGTTAGCAAGCTGGTGAGTGGACTGGGTCCTGTCACAGCCAGCTGTGTGATTGCAATGATCCTGAGGCTGGTGTCTGTCCACTTGGTAGCCATATCTTGATCCCAGATTCTCTGTCTGCAAAGCTCTAAGTTTCCACAGTTGGTATGTTAGCCTGCTGGTGGGTGGGGCTGGGACCCAAAGGGTCCTGAGTCTGATGCTTAACTGCTGATGGATGAGATTGGTCATGTGGTTAAGGCGAGCCCACTAGTGAACTGAACTGAGTCACAGAGTCTCTGGCTGCAGGACCCTAGGGGTTCCTGGGCTAGTGCCAGCACACTCATATTTAAGGCCATGAGCTGGGCTGCCTGGTGGACATGGCCATGTCTCCTGATAGCCATGGAGTCAAGAGGTCTTAAGGGAGCCTGTCAATTGGTGGATGGGTCCGTGTCCCTGCCTGGCTAAGTGTTTGGCCTGCAGTGTTCTAGCACTCGTGTAGACAGGCTGTGAGTAGGGCTGGGTCCTGATGCTAATAAGCTAGAGGGAGGATTCCAAAATGGTACTAGTCAGCATGACCTCCTAAAAGTGTCTTCCACCAGTGCTTATGTCCCCAAGGTGAGATCCAGTTGCCTCCTGCCTTTCCAGTGACTCTCCAACACCAGCAGGTTGATATGACTCAGATTCTGATCAAATTACTGCATCTACCCTGGGTCCCAGAGTGTGTGAGATTTCTGGCGTATCCTTTAAGTCTCTATTTCCCACAATCCTCTGTGATATCTGAAAGTAAACATTGACGGCCTTCAAAGCCAAATGTTCTGGAGGCTCACCTTCCTGGGGCAGGGCCTGCAGGCTGAGGAGCCTAACATGGGGTTTAAACCTGTTAGTCCTTGAAGAAAGTCTTCACAGTTTTACTTATCCTCCAGTTTATGGGTCATTCACCCCAGGGGTTATAGTCTTGACTATATCATGAGTTATCCTCTCCTATCTGTCTCCTTATGATTCCTTCTTTATATCTACTTGTAGAGTATCTTTCCTGCTAGATTCTGGTCTTTCTTATCAACAGTTGCTCTCTTAAAAGTTATTTCTTCAGTTGGTCATGAGGGGAGATGAGCTTAGGGGTCTCCCTACTCTACCATCTTGTCCTGAATACCCCACTCAGTTGTTTATAATTATTTATTCTTTTATTTGCCTTGGGTTCATATATTTTGAATATCACCAAGGAAGCTTTATCATTTTATTAATAATATGCATTATTTCTTTTCTCAATTTGTTTTTTGGTTCATGTAAAACCAGATCATGTCTGTTCTTTTATACAATAAGATATTTAGACAAAAAAATCTGGACCAAATATCCAGGAAATATCTAGGAAAATATCTAGGAAAATCTCTTTTCATTGGCATGTGCTGTGCTGTACTTAGTCACTCAGTCACTACTCTTTGCGACCCCATGGACTGTAGCCAGCCAGGCTCCTCTCCATGGAATTTTCCCTGCAAGAACACTGGAGTGGGTTGCCATTTCCTTCTCCTCGATTTCAGTACCATTATACTAAAGTAGGATTACCTGTCCTTGATTTCAGCACCATTATACTAAAGCCTCAATCTTGGAGCCAGTCAAGCTCTCATTCTTCTTAAGAGATTTGGGGACCAAGTCACTGCTTCTCCTTTGTGGCTTTTCTATCACTCCCAATATAATTGACAATGATGGCATCCAACTGCGACTCTTCCTTCTCATGTGGGGCACTAGAGAGCCCTTCCTTTCTATATATATTTAAAGTACTGCAGAGTGGCTATCATAACAAAACTCTAAGAACAAAGAGAAAGATGTAGACTAAAGATCAACTCATGTTTCATTCCCTTCCTTTTCATAACACATATAAATTGTCTCTTAACAATTAAATGATTAAAGTCCTGTTAGACAATTTACCAAGTCAACACGCTCTCTGATAAAAGGCTCAGTGTAATATAGTAAAGCCAATACCTTCTCTGTTGAAGGAAATTGACCAAAGAGCCTATGAAGGATAAAATAATTCTTTCCATTCTTATTGGCACAGATACATCCCAATACAGCTCTGCAGTCCAATTCTGTAAACTGGAAAGTTTCCTGTTGCTGTGTTGGGGATATGAAGGGTTGCCTGCTTCAATGTCCCAAAGTTTATGTTGTTAAACATTCATGAGTTACAAACAAAACAGCTGCCTGAAGATGTGGAATATAGAGGTCAATAAATAAATTTCAGTCAATCCAATATTTTTTGTCCATGTTCCCAGGTGACCAGGAGCATCAGCTGAGCCATGGAGATATGGTTGAATCAGTCATACACAGATGACTTTGTCCTCTTAGGCATCTTTTCCCACAGTCCCACTGACCTTGTTCTTTTCTCAGCAGTTGGAATGTCCTCCTCATTTGCCTCATCTTCATGGATTCTCGACTTCATACACCCATGTACTTCTTCCTTAGTCAGCTCTCCCTCATGGACCTGATGTTGGTGTGCACCAATGTGCCTAAGATGGCGGTCAACTTTCTGTCTGGCAGGAAGTCCATCTCCTTTGTGGGTTGTGGCATACAAATGGGTCTTTTTGTCTCTCTCGTGGGATCTGAAGGGCTCTTGCTGGGACTTATGGCTTATGACCGCTATGTGGCCATTAGCCATCCACTTCACTATCTTATCCTCATGAGTCAGAGGGTCTGTCTCCAGATTGTTGGAAGCTCCTGGGCCTTTGGGATAATAGATGGTTTGATCCAGATGGTGATAGTAATGACATTTCCTTTCTGTGGCTTGAGGGAGGTGGACCACTTCTTTTGTGAGATGTTATCCTTAATGAAGCTGGCCTGTGCAGACACATCTATTTTTGAGAACTTTGCTTTTGTTTGCTGCATCATCATGCTGTTTCTTCCCTTCTCCATTATCGTGGCCTCCTACACTCACATCCTGAAAACTGTGCTCCACATGTACTCTACTCAAGCTGGTAAAAAGGCTCTGGCCACATGTTCCTCCCACCTGACAGCTGTATTCCTCTTCTATGGGGCAGCCATGTTCATCTACCTGAGACCTAGGAGCTACCGGGCCCCAAGCCATGACAAGGTAGTATCTATCTTCTACACAGTCCTTACTCCTATGCTCAACCCCCTCATTTATAGCTTGAGAAACCAGGAGGTGATGGCAGCCCTGAAGAAAGGGCTGGACCATTGCAGAACTGGCAACCAAACCTGAACTTCAGGCCAGATATTGTGACTCTGTGATGTTGGATAAACAAACTCTATGTGAGGCTCAGTTATTTTATTAATAAGAGAATCATGAAACCTGAAGGCTTGAAGAGGTCTTTTTAAATCCCAAGGAACTATTATCTGACTCTGGATTGGAAAAGAAAAAAAAAAAAAGCCTTTCCCCTTCCCTTGTTTTTTGACTGATCATTTTGTTTAAAATGGAATGCAGAATTTTGTAAACTCAAGAGCAGTGTGGAAATAAGACACTGGGATTTTGGTCTCTTAAATTGAAATTGTTCATACTATCAGAGAATGCCATGACCCTAACTTCCTTACTGGTAATCTCCGCCATAGAGTCAGAGCCTGCTGCTGCTAAGTTGTTTCAGTCGTGTCCGACTCTGTGCAACCCCATGGATGGCAGCCCACCAGGCTCCCCCATCCCTGGGATTCTCCAGGCAAGAACACTGGAGGTTTCCATTGCCTTCTCCAATGCATGAAAGTGAAAAGTGAAAGTGAAGTCACTCAGTCGTGTCTGACTCTTCGCGACCCCCTAAACTGCAGCCTACCAGGCTCCTCTGTCCACGGGATTTTCAAGGCAAGAGTATTGGAGTGGGGTGCCATTGCCTTCTCCAGAGTCAGAGCCTACTATATGACAAACACAATGCTTTGTTCCTTATATGTTTATAAACGTATCACTTGTCTTTTATTTATATGTCTAACACAGATATACCCTCACACTACTGTCTTAGATGAAATACTTCTAGATGACAAAAAAAAGAAGTTAGTAAAATTCTCTAGAGAATGTGAATGCTTCACCCTAGTACTAGAATTATTATAATGACTTTCTGAAAGAGTAAAAATGCAGTCTTTTAGATTCATGATGAAAGAAGTAAGTACTTGCTTATTGGTATATTCACATAAAAATATGCATAAATGTTATATATATATGCAAACTTCCAATGAAATCAGTCATATTTTTTAAATTTGTTTTTAATTGAAGGATGAATGCTTTAAATATTGGTTTGATTTCTGCCACACATCAACATGAACTAGCCATAGGTGTATATATGCCTCCTCCCTCTTGAAGCTCCCTCCCACCCCGCTACCCCTTTTCCTGACCTTCTAAATTGTTAGAGCCCCAGTTTGAGTTCCCTGAGTCATATAGCAAATTTCCATTGAATCAGCCATATTTTATCATTTCAGTTTCTATCAATAAAATAGGAAAATTAGCTATATTATTTCTCTTTGGGGGATTAAGATTGAAACATAAATGGGAGAATTTGATCTGTTATTTCAAATTTATTTTCACACACTTTTATTTGAACCACTGGGATCATTTGTATTCATAATAGCTAAACTCTGGACCAGCTCTTGTACACATTTGCAATAAAACCATCTTTTCTTGGGGAAAAAATACTCTTAGTTGCATGCATACGGAAGAGAGAGGATAGAACTGGGTTCTAGAAGTTGGACCAAGCCACAGGAAGGCATTTGCTCTGTTTTCTGTTTTCAGGCTTGCAAAGAATGGAGAGTAATGACACTAATAGTAATTATGATTCTTAGAACCTACCAGGGAGAGCTGACTTGATGACTCAGTTTAATGTCACCACAAACATTTCATGGTGAACATCATTCACCTTTTGCAGGCAAGAAAACTGGAGCTCAGACTAGTTAAGTCCCTTGCCCTCATGCCCCAGTTTTCCTCTCCACATCCCCCAGGGAGAGTTTGTTTGTTGGAGCAGCTGAGATGAAAAGAGAACTTTGCAAAAGGCTTCCTTCTGTTGGAGTTTAATTTGCAAACTGAGGGGAATGATGTAGCATGTGTGGGGTCTCTGGAAATTTGTGAAAACAGAAGTAACTTTTCTTAGTCACATTAGAGGGGAGAATGATGGATGGCAGTGAGGAGTGGCAGAGAATAAAATCTCTGAGCCCGGAGGTGGACCTGGCCCAGTGAGGCATTTCTTCCACTTCCTCACTGGCTCCTAGTAATGGGCACCCCCTCCTAGTCCAGTCCACTCCCACAGTGCTCCCCTTATGGATGAGGATAAAAGTCCTCCTTGTACTATAATTTTTGTTTCTGGAAAGCTTTTTCTTAACCCCTAAATATTCTGCCAGGGTTTTAGGGTGAAGCTCTCTCAGGTTTTTCTGGGTTCCTTTTTTCAGATCTATTTTCTTCCCATTTTAACCAATTAGTACATTTCTTCAAAACGTTTCTACAACCCTGTGGATGGGCACCCCAAACACCTCCATCAACTCTTATTTTCAAATGATAAGAGGAGATATTCTAGGGGAATTCTGACTGTGCAAGACTTTCTTTCTCCTGGAAATTTCTCTATTCTACCTTTCCTAGGCCCCTCCCTCCATTTCAGGCCCATTTTCTTCAAGGTGATGAAGATATACTGGTTTCCCTGCAAACCCAACTGACTGATCAGAGCAGCCCTCCCTGGATTGTGGAGTCAGTTCACCAAGGACACCGGGCTCCAGATTGGAACAACGCCTCCTGACCCTCAGGCACCTCTTGGTGTTATTGACTAGAAAGTTTCTATAAAACATTCTCCCTTTTTTAATATGTTCATTTACCATTTCTGTCATCGGATATTTTAAAATGTTCTTTATTCATTATCTTAAAAACTGTTAAGCAAAATGTAAATTGATACAACCACTATGGAAAACTGTATGGAGGTTCCTTGAAAAATAAAAATGAAATTACCATATAACCCAGCAATTCCACTACTGGGCATATGCCCTGAAAAAACCATAATTCAAAAAGACACATTTACCCCCCACCAATGTTCACTGCAGCATTATTTACAATAGCTAGGACATGGAAGCAACCTAGATGTTCATCAACAGATGGATGGATAAAGAGGTTGTGATACATAAGCACAATAGAATGTTACTCAGCCAGAAAAAGGAGTAAAACTGAGGCAGTTGTAGGGAGATGGATAAACCTAGAGTGTCTCATATAGGGTCAAATAAGTCAGAAAGAGAAAAACAAATATCATATATTAATGCATATATATGGAATTTAGAAAAACAGCACTGATGACCCTATCGCAGGACAGGAATAGAGACACAGACATAGCAAACAAATTTGTGGACACAGTTGGGGAAGGAGAGGGTGAGATGAATTGAAAGAGTGGCACTGACATATATACGCTGCTGTTGCTAAGTCACTTCAGTCGTGTACGACTCTGTGCGACCCCACAGATGGCAGCCCACCAGGCTCCCCCGTCCCTGGGATTCTCCAGGCAAGAACACTGGAGTGGGTTGTCATTTCCTTCTCCAGTGAACATCTATATACTACCACGTATAAAATAGCTAGCTAATAGGAAGCTGCTATGTGGGTTGCCATTTCCTTCTCCAGTGGACATCTATATACTACCACGTATAAAATAGATAGCTAGTGAGAAGCTGCTGTATAGCACAGGGAGCTCAGCTCAGTGCTCTATGATGACCTAAAGGGGTAAGATGGGTGGGTGGGAGGGAGCTTCAAGAGGAAAAGGATATATGTATACTATAGCTGATTCACATCGTTGGACAGCAAAAACTAACACAACGTTGTAAAGCAATTATCTTCCAATAGAAAATAAATAATAAATAAATATATAAAAGATAAACTTGATGATTAAAAAAAAAACTGTTAAGGGAAGGATTGAATCATGCATCCCTTTTCTGGATGAGCTTGTCAAAGTTTTGGGGTTTTGTACAGTCAAAAACACAATTCTTGCTCTTGTTGTGAGCAGGCTGGTGTCAGTCAGAGCCTCCTGTGCTCCACTGTCTGGGTAGGGATGGTATTGAGATCTGAGGAGTTCAGGGTTCCCATCACTTCCTTAGGGTCTTGACTCAAAGGTACCACTCTTCCCACCTCAAACCACTGGACAACTGTGTGGAAAATGTGATGGCAAGAGTGCGATCTGTGAGTCTCTGTGAGTCCTCTATGCATCCTGCACCCTGATGGGCATATAAAATGTGTGTAACTGTGGCTCTTACCAGGGATGCTGTGTGATTAGCAGAGGCCTTGAGTTTGATACTGGCATTCATCACCCAAGAGAAAGATAGAGATGGTCGCCCAAAGATTGTCAGTTTGGGGAGCTCTAAGGCAGATCTCTTCTTTAAATGCAAAAAGTATGGCTTCAAGAAGAGGTGATTGATGGGCTGCCGCTTCCTTTCCTCATCAAACTGCTGCAGCTGCCAAGACAAACGCCTATGACTGAAAGCAGAAAGGAAGGGGAACACAGAGCATCAATTGAATTGCCTATTTAGTACACTGGAACCTTTCCATGCTTTCCTCTTCTCTCACTCAGAAGTGGTAAGAATGGAAAAAAGATTCTTTGCAGCACATTCTGGGAGGCAGTATCAGAGAAAAACTGATAGATTAGTTTCATGGTGTTTCTTAAATTCAAGAATCAAGGCTGTGTTATCCACATTGAAAAGTTCTTTTACATCAAAACCTTCTAAAACAGAAGTATCATTTCAGTCTTCTGTTTGAGGAGTTGACTGTGACACTCTGTGCAGTGAGACACATGTCTTACAACAGCTCTGATAGCAGTTGTCCTTGATGAAACATCTGCAGTGTGGTGGAGAGCTCTCAGAACAATAAATATAGACATCTTGCAATCATGTTACTTTTCTTCTAGAAAATTGAAAACCCTTTCTGCTGCTCTTGTATTATAAAGTAGCACACTGACTTTTTCAGTTCAGTTGAGTTGCTTAGTCCTGTCTGACTCTTTGCAACCCCATGGACTGTAGCCTACTAGGCTCCCCGTCCATGGAATTTTCCAGGCAAGAGTACTAGAGCAGGTTGCCATTTCCTTCTCCAGGGGATCTTCCAGACCCAGGGATCGAACCCAGGTCTCCCGCATTGCAGGCAGACAGACACTTTACCATCTGAGCCACCAGGGAAGCTATCAGACAGTAAAACCAGTTCTAAAAGCAACTGAGTTTGCATGGACTATCAGAAAATTTCCTTTAAAAAAATCAAAGAATATTAGAATAAGATTTCTAAGGTACACAAATGGTGAAAGACCTATAAGACAATAAAACCATAACCTTTGTGGCTGTGTTTTCGACTGGACATAAATCTACAAGTTAGCATGGAACTTCACAGAGCCTGGCCTTAAGTTAAATAGCAAATGCAAACACATACAATGAGAATTATTTTTCCCTATCATCCATCTAGCATATATCAGCAAATGCATGAAAACAGATTCTCAATTATTGCTGCCATCAATGGAGAATCAATTATCAGTCATGTGCAGCACAGAACTAATCTTTCCCAAGAACTAAAAACAAAAGCAAAGACACAAATACAGAACATCAAGAACAACAAGGAAATAAAAACCAGAGAGCCAGCAAAGAAAAAATTCTGAGCCCCCAGGGAATCATTATTCTGAGAGCCATGCTTGGGTTTAAGTAGCTCTGAGATACACTTCTTCAGCAAAGCTTATCTGCTCCCTCAGGTGAGTCCACCCAGGCAAGTATATGGGACCTCCGAAGCTGTCCAAGCATAATTTTTGGAAAGGTAAAAACCTGACTCATATAAACATAAAAGAAACATGCCAAGTATTTTATTTCATTTATATTAATTGATGAAGCAAGCAATAGGATGGTAAAGATGGTTCAAAGAGTAATTGAAGAGTTGAGAGTATGGGCTATCTAATAAAGAGCTGTGTGGGGGTCTAGCCCCGGTGGATCTAGGGTGATTTGAAGGTGGGGACGGAATTGGCATCCTAGGAAAAATCTTAATTACAGATATAGAGAGAGATTAGAAACGGATAGTGTAGTAGGAAAATTAGTGGAGAAAAAGAGGCTGAATAACTTGGTTTACGTGGAATAGCATCCATGTTCTAGATGGGGATTTAGCCAGAAAAACGGGGAGCAAGAAAGAAACGACATGGGGGAATCAGTCTTTTTAGAAACTGATCTGATTTCTTTATTTTTCAGGTTTGTTTATGTACCTTTTTGTTATACATAGGGATGAATATAGAGTCACGTGGGGGTCAGCAGACCTGACCCTTGTCACAATCAGGTGCTTTATATAAAATTATACAAAGGTCTTATGGGTTTTTACATCATCTTCTAGCCATGAGGTCTGCTGACATTTTATGGCCCTTTCTGATACTGGTCAGTTAACCATAAAACTTATTTTTCCAGGGGTGATTTTTTCTTAAATCAGGTGCCACCCTCCAAATAAAGTTGCATTCCTATAGGGTGAGGGTGTAGTGAGTTACAACTAGGAAAGGAATTTACTTAAATTATTAATCTTTTACTTAAATGATTAATCTTAAAGGTTAATACTTACTTTTCTTATATGCTAGTTATATTTATTATAAGGGCAAGGAATATGGGGATTTAGCAGCAAATATTGGCTCAACAAATGTAAACCCTTGACCAATGTTCCCCTTAAGATCTATTTAGTCTTAAGATAGTGCTAAAGTTACATTTTTACATAGCAAAGACATAGTGATTTATAACAAAGTACAGTGATCTATAACAAAAGAGAAAATTCATTAACTCAAAAAGTCTAGTATTGCCAACATCAAAAACTACTATATTTTCCTTTTCTATATTCCAAATACATTGATTAATATATTCCTAGGTGCCTTAGGCAATCACTGACTCAACAATGAGAAAAGCCCTATGCTAATACTCCAAACTCTCTCTGCTGTTTATGACTGAGAGGTTGTCACACAAGCTAGTTTGTCAGCAGAGAGGTTTGACCTGAGACACCTGTGTCACACCCAGGGCAGGGAATTAGCAGTAATTATTGGCAAGACAAATGAAAAAACCCTTCACCAATATAATTTCTAATCAACCCACTATACTATACTAATAATTTTCTAACTTCTCAAAAGAGTCTGTATTTAAAAAGTTTTAAAGCATCTCATGCCTCTCAAGGTTTGGAGGCTGTAAACAATCACATGTGGCCTGACGAACCTGATCAGGGAGGCTAGAGGACCTCCAGAAAAATTTCTAAGTTGAAACACTCTTGTCACGCCCAAGAATTTTTATTAACTGGAGCTGCAAGTTAACTCCTTCTCCGAGAGAAATGGTTACGGGGGAGAGCCCCCCGTAAAGTCAGAGGTATAGGTGAGAGCATAAAACAGACTCTGGTTTTGGGGTTGAATGCTTGGGAACAGGGGGTTTCCTGAGGCTTGATCATGCCTTTGCATATGCCAAGCCTCCTTCCTCATGACCTTTGCCATGGGCGGAGTTCCTCATGCTGGCCCCCTGGCAGAGCTGACAGGATAAAATGCTAGGTAAGGTAAAAAACTTCATGACCCAGATAATCACGATGGTATGATCACTCATCTAGAGCCAGACATCCTGGAATGCGAAGTCAAGCAGGCCTTAGGAAGCATCACTACAAACAAAGCTAGTGGATGTGATGGAATTCCAGTTGAGCTATTTCAAATCTTAAAAGATGATGCTGTGAAAGTGCTGCACTCCTAGGATGACCCAGAGGGATGGGGTGGGGAGGGAGGTGGGAGGGGGCTTCAGGATGGGGAACACATGTAAACCCATGGCTGATTTATGTCAATGTATGGCAAAACCCACTACAATAATGTAAAGTAATTAGCCTTCAATTAAAATAAATAATTTTTTTAAAAAAGAAAAGAAAGTGCTGCACTCAATATGCCAGCAAATTTGGAAAACTCAGCAGTGGCCACAGGATTGGAAAAGGTCAGTTTTCATTCCAATCCCAAGAAAGGCAATGCCAAACAATGCTCAGACTACCACACAATTGCACTCATCTCACACGCTAGTAAAGTAATGCTCAAAATTCTCCAAGACAGGCTTCAACAGTACGTGAACTGTGAACTTCCAGACGTTCAAGCTGGATTTCGAAAAGGCAGAGGAACCAGAGCTCAAACTGCCAACATCTGTTGAATCATTGAAAAAGAAAGAGAGTTCCAGAAAAACATCTATTTCTGCTTTATTGATTACGCCCAAGCCTAAAGCTGAAACTCCAGTACTTTGGCCACCTCATGTGAAAAGTTGACTCATTGGAAAAGACTCTGATGCTGGGAGGGATTGGGGGCAAGAGGAAAAGAGGACGACAGAGGAAGAGATGGCTGCATGACATCACCGACGCAATGGACGTGAATTTGAGTGAACTCCGGGAGATGGTGATGGACAGGGAGGCCTGGTGTGCTGCGATTCATGGGGTCGCAAAGAGTCGGACATGAATGAGCGACTGAACTGAAATGAAACCTTTGACTGGATTACAACAAACTGTTGAAAATTCTTCAAGAGGTGGGAATACCAGACCACCTGATCTACCTCTTGAGAAATCTGTATGCAGGTCAGGAAGCAACAGTTAGAACTGGACATGGAGCAACAGACTGGTTCCAAATAGGAAAAGGAGTATGTCAAGGCTGTATATTGTCACCCTGCTTATTTAACTTTTATGCAGAGTACATCATGAGAAATGCTGGGCTGGAGGAAGCACAAGCTGTAATCAAGATTGCTGGGAGAAATATCAATAACTTCATATATGCAGATGACACCACCTTTATGGCAGAAAATGAAGAACTAAAGAGCCTCTTAATGAAAGAGGAGAATGAAAAAGTTGGCTTAAAGCTCAACATTCAGAAAACTAAGATGATGGCATCTGGTCCCATCATTACATTGCAAATAGATGGGGAAACAGTGGAAACAGTGAGAGACTATTTTGGGGGCAGGGGGGCTCCAAAATCTCTGCAGCTGGTGAATGCAGCCATGAAATTGAAAGATGCTTGCTCCTTGGAAGAAAAGTTATGACCAACCTAGACAGCATATTAAAAAACAGAGACATTACTTTGTCAACAAAGATCCATCTAGTCAAAGCTATGGGTTTTCCAGTAGTCATGTATGGATGTGAGAGTTGGACTATAAAGAAAGCTGAGTGCCAAAGAATTGATGCTTTTGAACTGTGGTGTTGGAGACAACTCTTGAGAGTCCTTTGGAGACTCCTAAAGGAGATCAGTCCTGGGTGTTCATTGGAAGGACTGACGTTGAAGCTGAAACTCCAATACTTTGGCCACCTGATGTGAAGCGGTTATTGGGAAAGGCCATCTGATTAGAAAAGACACTGATGCTGGGAAAGATTGAAGGCGGGAGGAGAAGGGGATGACAGAGGTTGAGACGGTTGGATGACATCACTGACTCAATGGAGATGAGTTTGGGTAAACTCCAGGAGCTGGTGATGTACAGGGAGGCCTGGCATGCTGCAGTCCATGGGGTTGCAAAGAATCAGACATGACTAAGCAACTCAACTGAACTGAACTGAAAGTAAAAATTTTTTTAAAAGTCAATGTGCTACAGAATAATATGTTAAATCTTTGGGATTATTTTTTCCATCTGACAGAAATTTACAAGCTCAGGGTAGAACCTCACAATGTCTAAGCTCTAATCAAATAGTAAGTAGCAAAGTCAAACATACAAATTAGAATGTTAAATTCTAGAATATTACATAATCCTTTGATAATCCTGTGAAACACAGATATTGAAAGGATATGCCTAGAATATTAAATAAACCTTAGATGAGCTTGTGAAATGACATTGAAAGGATATGCATTTATCCTCCTGCCATATTTCCAAACTTTGGAGGACTTTTATCTCAGAGCTCAGATGATATTTAAAGCCATGAAACTGGATAAGATGGTTCATGAGTTGCCTAAAACTAGGAATGATTAAGCAATCCCTCCACCTTTTTGTGTTTCCACAAATGACTAAGGGACTAACCACAAAAGACAACTTCATTCTCACATAGTCTAAGAGCTGCCTCTGCTCTTCCTCAATGACTTTCTTGTTTTACAAAACCCCAGTTTTCTTCCTCTTCTTTAATGAGACTTTTCTCATTACTAAACATTCTCTGTATTATAATAGTCTGAGTAAAATAATCTCTTTAGCTTTCTAGTGCATTTTGTCTTTGACAATCACTTAGGCATCATAAAGAAAGAAGAGTCTGCTTTTTCTATGAAGCCCTCCATTCTTTGCCCCATTTCCCTAAGTGCATTTTTAATGTAAATTATTATATTCATTTTTAAAGGTAATAAATACAAAACAGAGAAAAAGACATCCAGTGAAAAATGTCTCCTTTTCTCCTCCTTCTGCTGTCTATTTCACCTCCCAAAGCAACAATTTCTTTCATTCTTTTCAAGAACTTCAATGTGTTCCATTGTGTGGATGAAGCACAATTTATTTTACTGTTCCTTACTGATAGCCAAACTTGCTCCTTGGAAGAAAAGTTATTACAAACCTAGACAGTATATTTAAAAAAAAAGAGAGAGAGAGAGACATCACTTTGCCAACATATACCCATCCAGTCAAGTAGTCATGTATGGATGTAGAGCTGGACCATAAAGAAGGCTGAGCACCAAAGAACTGATGCTTTTCAAATTGTGGTGCACAGTCAGACATGACTGAGTGACTGAACTGAACTGAGAAGTCAGTGATCAAGAAGCAAAGAGGCTTCAGGTAAGACCCAGATAGGATTATATTCAATATCTTGTAATAACCTCTGTGGACAAAGAATGCTGCCTGCCATATCAGTAAACAAAGGGTGTCACGGTTTCAGTCACCTTGAGGGAGAGCCCTGAGGGAACTCAGGAAAGAAACAAAGAATGCCTGCCGTCTAGTGGTTCCCAGTCTGCAGCCACCCTGCAAGGGTGCAGCTTTAGGAAACTTAGGATGTGAAAACATAAGATACTGGCCCCAGATAGCTGAGTTCAGTTCAGTTCAATTCAGTCGCATAGTCGTGTCCGACTCTTTGCAACCCCATGGACTGCAGCATGCCAGGCTTCCCTGTCCATCATCAACTCCTAGAGTTTGCTCAAACTCATGTCCATTGAGTCGGTGATGCCATCCAACCATCTCATCCTCTGCTGTCCCCTTCTCCTCCTGTCCTCAATCTTTCCCAGCATCAAGGTCTTTTCCAATGAGTCAGCTCTTGACATCAGGTGGCTGAAGTATTGGACTTGAGCATCTTCTTTCCAATGAATATTCAGGGTTGACTTCCTTTAGGATTGATGGTTTGATCTCCTTGCAGTCCAAGGGACTCTCAAGAGTCTTCTCCAGAAAAATGTTATATTTAACCTGAGATATCTAGTTTATTTTTATTAACAGTAACTTTTTATTCAACCATCTGCTCTTTGTTGCAAAACTCATATTTCCAAGCTCCCCTCTTGCCTCTGCAAAGACGTTTTCTCAGTGTTACTTGAGATGCTGCCTCCCAGGCTTGATGTCCTAAAAATGACCACTGAATGAAACATATCTCTCAACTTTTAGGTTGTGTGTGTTTCCCAGTTGACACCTGTAATGGAAAAGAATCTGATAAAAGAGATATATATATATATATAATATCAAACACAACATTGTAAATCAGCCATACTTCAATTTTTTAAAAAATTTCAAAGAAAAAACAAGAAAAGAAAACCCAGATAAGGAACACCCCCACCCCACCAAAAAATGCTATAGGCTTTTGAAATATAACCTCTGAGGCTCCCTCCTGTTCATTGCAGCTCTTTATACCATTCATCTACATTTCGCTCCCTGAATTCTTGCCTTTGAGAACTAACTGATGAGAAGAACGTTTCTGGTACACTCACCCCAACTCTGTCCTAATGGGAGTAGGGTGAGGAAACCCGAGGGCAATTTTCCCAGGCCCTCCCTGTCTTCAGAGACCCCCATGTGGGTCCTTTTGAGACAACGGCCCGATTTCTCCCAACCCAGAGCAAAGGAACCCGTAGTTGGAACAGCTCTGGTGACAGACTGCTTCTTTTCTGAACTTCTGTGTCCCAGGCCCAGGGTAAAATGAAGAACAGTGGTGGGGAGGTGCTCGGGGGCAGTTTAAGGGTGGTGCCTCGTTACATGTCACAGAGGCCAACTTTTCCAACAGTACTCAGGCAGTCCAGAAAATGACCTCTTGATTTTGGCCTTTCACTCACCCTGATAATGGACAGGATGCTCGGCAGGGACATTATTGAAAATAAGGCCAATTTAAATGCCACAAGAGCAGGGAATTTCAGAGCCAGAAGGGACCTTTCAAGATCAACTTATTCTGCCCTCTCATTTTACAGATGTGAAAACAAGCTCAGAGATGGGGATGGCTGGCTGGCATCACAGAGCATGTCCCCACACACCATGCTCAGGTCTCCCAGGCCGTGCAGCCCTGGAACTGAATCCACATGGAGTTCCAAATAGGCAGAGATCAGCCATCATTGTTGTCCCATGGATGCCAGACTCAGAATGACCCTACCTGTGAAACTTCCAAAGCAAAGCTCCCCCCAACTAAGTCTGGACTTTGCCTCTGTGTGACCCCTCTGGGGGTCAAAAGGACCTCAGATCTCTCAGGTTCCTTTCCAGGGTGACTGAAGGCCAAGAGAAATGTCAAGGGAACCTGAGCCAAAGGCTGATCTCTGAGCATCAGAATATTTCCTGCCTTATCAGTAAACAAAGGAAGTCACAGTCACCAGGAATTGCTGTCATCCCAAGGGTGAGCCTTGAGGGAACTCAGGAAGGAAACAAAGAATGCCTGCCATCTAGTGGTCATCAGACTGCAGCTACTCCCTACGGTGAGCCCTGCTGCTGCTGCTGCTGCTGCTGCTGCTGCTAAGTCGCTGTATAACTTAGCTTCAGTCGTGTCCGACTCTGTGCGACCCCATAGACGGCCTCCCACCAGGCTCCCCCATCCCTGGGATTCTCCAGGCAAGAACACTGGAGTGGGTTGCCATTTCCTTCTCCAGTGCATGAAACTGAAAAGTGAAAGTGAAGTCGCTCAGTCGTGTCCAACTCTTAGCGACCCCATGGATTGCAGCCTACCAGGCTCCCCCATTCATGGGATTTTCCAGGCAAGAGTACTGGAGTGGGGTGCCATTGCCTTCTCCGGGAGAACCCTGAGGAAACTCCAGTATGAAAACACAAGATATTGGCCCCAGACAGCTGAGGAGCATATCAAAGGAATGATTTCAGTGAGCCCAGACTCTTGCATCTTCCCATGAATAGAAAAGCACTACCTTCCTTAACTTGGGATATCTGGTTTTCTTTAACAATCATCTTTTGATGTTCCACCTACCTGCCCTTTGTTGCAAAACTTCTGTATCACTTAGCTCCCCTGCGGACTCCTCAGAGAAATTCTTTCAGGGTTACTTGAGATGCTTTCTCCAGGGCTTGAAGTCCTAAAACTTCCCACCAAATAAAACATGATTCTCAAATTCAGGTCGAGAATATTTTTCAAGTCAACACCTCCATGTCAGATGAACTGGGTACATGGGGAGCTAATCTGAAACCCTCTCCAGAAGCTGTTTTCAGAAGCTGGGTGGAAGAGGCCACCCCCTTCCCAATCCCTCGTTTGTCATATGCTTCATCTTATCCTATCCTATCTAATTTGGGACATCATATTTACAGTCAGTTAAGTTTTGAAAACCAGTGAACACACCTAGCTCCCTCTGATCCTCAAACCAGCCCTAGGAGGGGATGATTCACGTGATGCTCCCATTAAACAGCCCTTCAAGGAGAGAAGTGTAAGCCATGGCATGTCGGTGGAGAAAGGAATGCCAGGGGGACATTCGCCTGGCAACAGGGAGGGGAAGTTCCTGCTCCTATGATGGGAAGAGCAGCAACTGTCCTGCCCCCTGGAGCCCTGGCAGATCCCCCTGGAGCTGTTGCCAAGGACATGTGGCTTCCATCAGATGGGTGAGTGCTTTCCCACTGGGAGCAGCCAAGACTCCAAGGCAGGGAGGGACTCCTTCTATCGAACTTGCATCCTTGGTAAGTTTCTCAGCAAGACCAGGGACCTTTATGTCCCAAGGGATGCCTGCCTCTCCCAGCAGCTCTCTTGCTGAAACTTTCCTGTTAATGAGCTTGGAGTGAGGCACAAGGAGCAGGGAAAAGGAGAGAGAAGACTCCGTACTCCGAGCAGGTATACCTGAAGCCTGAGGAGCAGGTTTCAAAGGGACCCCAGGATGACCTCAACCCTCCTTGGTCCATGTCCCACCTGAAAGAGCTCCTAAAAGAGCTTTCAGAGTGAAAGGCTCAGGGGCCATCTGCTTTACATAAGTTGTAACAGTTAATAGAAAAGCAGAAGCTTAGGCTGCAGGAAAATGGGGCAACTACCAACACTTTTATTTTTTACTTAGTATCCTTGATGATAATACACAGAAACCTCAGCCCAGCAGCCCTCTACCCGCACATCCACCCACCCACGTCAGGCCCATGTGTTAGTTCCCTCCACTGTTTGTGATCCCATGGACTGTAGCCTGCCAGGCTCCTCTGTCCATGAGATTCTCCAGGCAGGAATACTGGAGTGGGTATCCATTCTCTTCTCTAGGGGATCTTCCTGACTCAGGGATCAAACCCAGGTCTACTGCACTGCAGGCAGATTCTTCACCTTGTCTGAGCCACCAGGGAAGCCCAGGCCCCTCAGTACTTCCCCCTTTTGTCTTCCATTTTTCTAATCCCTCCCAGGGCTTCCTCTGGTCCTACCTCAGATGTCCTCCTCCCAGCCATCCTCCATTCTTGCTGGTCTGTATATTGTGTCTTCCTGTTGTGCAACCATCCCTCCCCTTCACCCCTCTGATTGTGCTGGAGAGCAGGGTATTCCTCTGTCTCCTTGCCTTTCTGTTGTATCCCCTGAACCTAAAACAAAGCCTACCCTGGCACACCTGCTGATCCAGTAAGCATTTCTCAACTTGTGCTTTGCACTTGTTAATTCATTTAACCCTCCTCATCACCCTATAAGAAAGACAGTACTATCATCTGTTCTGCAGATGAGAAATCTGGGACCTCCAGATGATGGCTAACTTGCCCAGGATCCACCCTGATGGTGAGGATGCAGAGGGGAGGCCTGACACCACCTCAGGTGGGAGCAGTCCAGAAGTCACACACACTCTTAACACTACAACTTCTCTGCAGTCCTGCGTGCTTATGAACAGAATCCTTTGAATTTTAATTTAAAAAGACAGTTATAGGGACTTCCCTGGTGTTCTGGAGGTTTAGAATTCATCTACCAATGCAGGGGACACAGGTTTGATCCTTTCCCTGGTGAGATTCCACATGCCACTGGGCAACTAAGCCCATGTACACAGCTACTGAACCCCTACTCTGGAGACCACGAGTTACAAGAAAGGCAACCATACCTAGAGAGTAGCCCCTGCTCACTGCAACCAGAGAAAGCCCAGTGTAGCAACAAAGGCCCAATGCAACCAAAACAAAAAAGACAGTTACCGCATATAAAAGGTGAAAATCTCCTATTTGTTCAAGCACCAGTAAATAGCTCTCACATCATGCTCAAAACATCAGTTAAACTGGCAACTCATGCAGACACACCATGGGGTGGATGTGCTTGTTTTCACCATAAACTGGATTATTTTATTTCTGTGACATTCAGTTTTCATTTTTTAAACTATCTCTTAGTAAGTTATCTGTTTTGGCAATTTTACGTTGGATGACTTCCATCACTCTCATTCAGCTTCTCCAATCTTACAATGGTTGCTCACTTCATTTAACTGACCTTTCTTTAAATTTACTCATAGCTTTGTTACTTATATAACTACTCTAGCTTCACCACAAGCAATACCATCAATAAATTTCAACTTTTAAGGTGCAAGATACATACCTGCTAAGCAACATTAAAGTGTTACATGAACAGTATGTCTCTGGGTCATTTAAATAATTTTGCGCACTACAATTGTCGCCCGTGCCATTCCCTGAAAAATGCCTGCACACTGTTGTGGCTTTGGTTTTTTGTTTTAGCATTTTGTAACAGCTTTCTTGAGGTATGATTAATGTGCAACAAAGTTCATTCACTGTAAGCATACAGTTTTGTGATTCTTTACTCAACCTTTTTTACAGATTTCTGCAACTATCACCACAATCCAATTTTAAGTGTTTCGTTATGATAAAAATTTCCTGCATGCCCATTTGCAGTCAAACTTCACTCTCTCCTTTAGGCACAGACAACCACTGGTCTGCTTTCTGTCTCTATGGATGTTCCTTTTCTGGAGATTTCATATAAATGGTAGTCCTGGAATTCTCATGTGTTAAGTTTAACTCTGGTATCAAAAAGTTACTATACAACCCAGCAATTCACTCCTAGGTACATAACAAAAAGAATGAAAAGCATATGTTCATGCAAAAACTTACACATGTAATATTCATACTAGTATTATTCCTAATAGCCAACAAGTGGAAACAACCCAAATGTCCATCAAATGGACAAATAAAATGTAGTACAGCTATAAACAGCTTCCCAGGTGACGCTAGATAAAGAACCTGCCTGCCAGTGCAGGAAACTTAAAGAGATCTGAGTTTGATCCCTGGTCCTGGAAGAGGGCATGGCAACCCACTCCAGTATTCTTGTCTGGAGAATCCCATGGACAGAGGAGCCTGGTGGGCTACAGTCCATAGGACTGCACGACTAAAGTGACTTAGCACTCACTCATAGCTATACAGTGTGATATTATTCAGCCATAAAAAGAAAAAAGTGAAAGAAGCCAGACACAAAGGCCGTATCATGCGGCCTAGCACTCTTCCTCTTCCCCGGTGCCAGTTCAAGGCCACAGCTGATAAGAGGGTGGCTTGGTTTAAGGCCCTGCTGTGTTGAAATTCTTTATGATTTGGTCTTTGAAGGCAGGCTGCCGTCTATGGGGTTGCACAGAGTCAGACACGACTGACGCGACTTAGCAGCAGCAGCAGCAGAACAATGAAGCATGCCTGTGGACAGAGATCTATGCACTGTTGTGCATTATGGGTCCCGTGTTCCTTGCCACCCCATTTGTACACAATCAGCAATATCTCTTGGGCCCACAAAGCATGCCCATGCTAGGTCGCTTCAGTCGTGTCCAACTCTGTGTGACCCCATGGACAGCAGCCCACCAGGCTCCTCCGTCCACAGGATTCTCCAGGCAAGAATACTGGAGTGGGGTGCCATTTCCTTCTCCATAAGGCATGGGAATTCAGTAAAACTCAAAGTTGAATTCAAGGTAAGCTGTTAATTTAGGACTGAGTAAGGAGAAACAAGGAAAGAGAAAGATAGGGAGACCCGTTACTCCTTCAATCCTTTCTTGTCAGTAAGCAGAAGGTAGAATGTCATTTCAAGAAGTGAAATAAAAATAGTTGAGCTAGTTTCGTGTAGTGTTTCCACTGTTACAACCAGAATGAAGTCCCTGTGTGTTTATGAGCTACCAAATGAGGATCGTGTGGGATTTTGGCAATTCTGTATTTGAGTGAAATGTTCTTTTATCTGCATTTAAAACCAGCATTGCATAATAAAAAGGTGAATAGAAAGCCCATGCTAGTAATTTAGGTTTTTAATTTTTCTTTACTTAGAATGACATTGACTAGCAAAACAAAAAACAAACAAACAAAAAAACAAAATCCACCATGACAAGTCATGAGAAAGACCACAGAAGAGCGGGAAAGCCTTGCATTTACGCTTTTAGCTTTAGTATCTTTAACTTTCTTGCTTATTTGAACAAGAGTCCCTACATTTTTTATTTTTTTATTTTTTTGCTCTGTGCCCTTCAAATTATGTAGCAGACCCTGTCCTTGAAACTGTGACCCATTATTCTCCAAGCATGCACCTCTAGCAATACTCACTCCCCTCCCTCCACCCAGCCTGTCCCACCACACTCCACCTTGGGGCCAGAGGTGAGGTCTGGTATAACAACGCACCTGGGTGCACCAGAATCGTGAATGCTGCCCCTGCTGCACTCTGACTCTCCCACGTGCCTGAAAACTTGTACTTCTCCCTTTGCAGCTCTCTGCCTCTCCCCCCTCCATTTAGGGCACATTCACTTGTCTCTCAGTATGAAACCCTATCTTCCCCACAAGTCCATGAGTTCTCTAAGGCACATATCTCTTTATGCTTAAGATCTACAGGAGGGCCTAGAACAGGAGCAGGTCACAGAAATGTATGAATGAATTGAGTATATGAATGAATAAAAAGTAAAAGTGTGGCTTGCAATAATCCTTCATTCCTTCAACAAGCAAATCCTGACCAGCCCATACTCTTGACGAGGGACGTTTCTTGCAGAAGTAGACTCAACTCTAGTCCTGACCGGTCCCAGATAGCATGCCAGTTTCCACCAACTTCTCCCCAGCAGTGTGCTAGTGGAGACCACCAGCACCTCTTTGCTACTTTACAAGTGTGAAACTCTCTCTGACCACCCTGGGTTCTGGGCCTTCCTGGTTCTTGGAAAGTCACTGCTCTTTTATTAAAGGGGGTTTCATTCCACCTCTCTTGCACTATTTCCAAGAGCCTCAACCTTTTTGGGATCATGAACCCCTTGGTAAGTTTGGTGAACACTATGGACCTTCTCTCAGAATCATGTTTTATATGTACAAAATACATAGCATCTTAAAGAACCCAATTCTACTGAAAAGAAAGAAAGTGAAGTCGCTCAGTCGTGTCCAGCTCTTTGCAACCCCATGGACTGTAGCCCACCAGGCTCCTCCATCCATGGAATTTTCTAGGCAAGAGTACTGGAGTGGGTTTCCATTTCCTTCTCCAGGGGATCTTCCCGATTCAAGGAGAGAACCAGGGTCTTCCGCATTGCAGGTAGACGCTTTACCGTCTGCGCCAACAGTTACCAAATATTTTTAAATAAATTTTCAATATAGAAATAAATATGCTGCTTTATAAACACACTTAATAACAAGATCCAGAAGCATATCTAATAATTACCATGTTTTTTTAAATACTAAGGAGCATAAATGATAAAAAGTATTTACAACTATGATGTGATGTGAAAACATCTGCAATATCTATTGGCAGTGAAGTCACAGGTCCTGTTAATCCTACTGGGGTCTGTTGCCTGCATTAAGAATTGAAATAAAGACTCTATTCCACTTAGTGATTAGGGAAAATATGAATTCTGTTCTTTTTTTCCCATCCAGGTTCACAGAACCGCCCCCTCACCTCCAAAGAATTCTCTTCCAAGATTGCAACTACCGCTTATTGGCAGTAGAGGGCGCCAACAGCAAGTGGTTCCCTCTGCCTGTTGGGAATAGAACGAGAACCGGCAGAATTGGGTCCTCAAGCTTTGTTTGACAGAAGAGTTTCCTTCTGTCAAATTGTGAATATCATTATTAGAAAAACTAAGAATGCTCTTACCTAGATGATCGTTATTTAGCTAAAATTATTATTTTATCTAAAAGATTCATCTAAATGATTCTTCAATGAGACAAGAAATTACCCACACGGTTTGAAAGGATTCTATCCAGGTGAGAGAGTTGGTCATGCCGGGTACCTGCTCACCTATTACTTTCTGGTTTTCCCCCTTGTTGCCTAACACCCATCACCAGTGTCAATTGTCTTTTATTTCTTACTGCAAATTCTGGGCTTTGTCCACACATCCCTTTGAGCTTGGTTGATGGAGTAAGCAGAGAAGAAATGGACAACTTCCTGATGTTCTGGAAGGAGGTGTTGTTGGGGTTCCTGATGAAGGGTGTATCAACAATCCTGGAGAGAGATGATGGCGGCAGTAGTGTTGGATGGAGTTACCCTGTGGGCTTGTGAGTTGAACAGCGGGGAGGATGCTGGCAGCACTTCCTGAAGGCAAAGAAAATGTGATGTATCTATAGATACAGGTTCCCACAATGGTGCCCATGCCTAGTATAATCCTTTTCCCATGAGTGGCTATGACCAGATGTCACTCCCAGGATCATGTTACGTTTTATGGAAGTAGCGGTTTTGCAGAGGTAATTAAGGTCACTGGTCAGTTGGCTTTGAGCTAATCAAAAGGGAAATCATCTGGGTGGGCCTGACTTAATCGGTGGGAACCTTTAGAAGAAGCTCAGTTCTTAGAGAGAGGCCTTACCGTGACCTCAAAGGAGGAGTAAACTGCCCTACTGTGAGAGGGCCAGGAGCCCCCAGCCAACAGCTAACAAGGAAATGGGGATTTCTGTCCTACAACAGCAAGGAACTGAACTCTGTCAACAGCTAGTGAGGATGGGATAGAACCTGAGCCTGCTGCCATGTAGCAGCAACAGCCAACACCTTGATTTTACCTGGTAAGCCATGAGGAGAGGACCTTGCTAACCTGTCGCCAGGCTCCTGACTCACAAAAACTATATGGTAATAAATTTGTGTTGTTTTAAGCCACTAAACTTGTGGAAATTTGTTATGCAGTAATAAAAAACTACAGCAGTGGTTTTTCTCATTAATTAACTCATACTTTATAATTTTGTGCAAAGATATCTTTATTGTGTACTCTTATATGTGCAAAACTCAGAAGTGCACAACTAAGTGAATACATAAGTGTCTGTGTCTGTGTGTGTCACCCAGATTAATACAGAACATTTCCAGCACCCAAAATACTTTCCTCCTGTCACTTGTCAGTATCAGTAACAAAATTTCTAACTTGTCACCACTGATTAGTTGTATTCATGCTTGAGTGTCATATGTATGAAATCAACAGAATTCAAACTTTTTTTTTTATTGCTGTTTAGTCACAAAGTCATGTTTTGTTGGTTTTGTTTAGTTGCTAAGTCTGACTCTTTGCGACCCCGTGGACTGTAGCCCACCAGGCTCCTCTGTCCGTGGGATTTTCCAGGCGAGAATACTGGAGTGGGGACTTCCCTGGTGGTCCAGTGGGTAGAGCACCGAGCTCCCAATGCAGGGAGCCTGAGTTTGATCCCTGGACAGGGGACTAGATCCCACATGCTACAACAAAGGCCTGGCACAGCCAAATAATTAAAAATTAAAAAAAAAAATACTAGAGTAGGTTGCCATTTTCTTCTCCAAAGGATCTTCCCAAGCCAGGGTTCAAACCTGGGTCTCCTGCTAGTCAAGTGGATTCCTTACCTCTGAGCCACCTGGGAAACCCTTACAAACTGTTTTACATCCAATTTATTGTGCTCAATATTAATGTCAAAGAAATCATTCATGTTGTCTGTAGCTGTAAGCCTGTCTGAGTCTGTTCAGGCTGCTGTGATACAATGCCACAGACTAGGGGGCTTATAAACAGAAAAAAATGACTTCTCACAGTTCTGGAAGCTGGAAGTCTGAGGTCAGAGCGCCAACGAAGTCAAGTCAAGGGCCGCTTTTCCGACTGTCAGTCTGTTCAGTTGCTCAGTCCTGTGCAGCTCTGCAGCCTGCCAGGCTCCTCTGTCCATAGAATTCTCCAGGCAATAATACTGGAGTGGGTTGCCATTCCCTTCTCTAGGGGATCTTGCCGCCCCAGGGATTGAACCCACGTCTCCGGTATTGCTGGCATATGCTTTACCATCTGAGCCATCAGGGAAGCAATATGTAGATAGCAAAAACTCTGCTACTGTCAGGGGCTGTGGTCAATTAGTGATTCCATGTAGTTTTACAGACACGTTTTCTAATCCACACTGAGGTCCTCACTGTAGAGCAGAGGAAGGCCCTGTTATTAAAATGATTGAGTGGAAGTTCGTGTTATTAATATTAAAACACAAAATAATTAGCCGAGGCCATCTCTGCAAGCCCATGAGGCCTGAAATACACACATGTTGGCTGAAAAACAGACAGCTATACAGTTCTAAAAATCACACCATAATCTTTACATTAAAGTTTAACATAAGCACCAAGAATAAGGCCACACAATGCAGCAGTTATCTCAGTGTATTCTACTCTAGTATTGGTTACCATCCTCTCTTTCAATCTCCCATTCAAAGTCAGGGGCCAGGGGCAGAAATCTAGCTACTTTTGTCTTCTAGAAATTGAGCTTTCAAGTGAAGTTTTGCACTCTGGGAAATGTAGGACTGTGCCATCTAGATTCTAGATTCTAAATTAAAGTTGAATATTCATAATCAGGAAAAAAAGACAAATGAGATTTTGGAATATTTAATGACACAAAAATCTGTCATTTTTTTAAATGACAAAAATCTGAGTTAAAAAAAAAACTTGTCTCAAAGCGTAGCTCCCTTCTTAGTATAATAGCCGTTTGGGAGGTTGAGCCACTTGCACAATATCTGAAATGTACGATCAGTCCCAGCTCTATAAAGAGACATGCAGATGGACCTGATACATGGCAAGACTGACCTTCTGCAGATGGAGGTAGGCAGCTGGAGCCAGGAGCATCCCTGAACCACCCACAAAGGAGACCACCTGCCACCTCTGACCAGGAGGCCCAATCGAGCAGGAGGAGACATAGCCAACGGCAGAGCAAGAGAGGGACCGGGGTTTTGCTAACTGGTCCAAGTCTGAGGAGCAGACAGGCCAGAGTGCCAGCCCTGGCTTCGAGAAGGGGGGATGGGGTAGGCGGACACAAGGAAGGCTGGGAATTTGATGACTAGGACTATCTGGAAGAGGAGCAATCAAGTAGTGCAGACTACAGAATTTCAGCAGCCCCTGAAGAAGCCAATAAGATGTTTCTGAGAACATCCAGAGCAAGAGAAGCAGCTCTGGATGGCGGGTTACAGATGCATTATGAGAAGACCTCATTTGATCAGTTGGCTTTTATCGAAGAGCTTTTTTCCACTCATGATTGTCAATCATTTGACTGAAAAACAATGATTAGGTTATCTATATGATAGTAGTTAAACGATGCTATAAGAGGAAACTAGTCAGAAAAGATCCAGCATTCCATTGTCTCTAGGGTTCATTCCAAATAGTTACCTGCCAATGCTTCAATAATAAGAAGTTTCCTCTTGGTCTCATAGCACCAAGAATTGAACCTGTGCTTTTGGTAGCAAGTCCAAAGAGTCCTTTCTGCTAGTTCAGTTCAGTTCAGTCGCTCAGTCGTCTCCGACTCTTTGCGACCCCATGGACCGCAGCATGCCAGGCCTCCCTGTCCATCACCAACTCCCGGAGCCTACTCAAACTCATGGTGCCATCCAACCATCTCATCCTCTGTTGTCCCCTTCTCCTCTTGCCCTCTGTCTTCCCAGCATCAGGGTCTTTTCCAATGATTCAGCACTTCCCATCAGGTGGCCAAAGTATTGGAGTTTCAGCTTCAGCTTCCAGTGAATATTCAAGACTAATTTCCTTTAGGATAAACTGGTTGGATCTCCTTGCAGACCATGGGACTCTCAAGAGTCTTCTCCAACACCACAGTTCAAAAGCATCAATTCATCGGTGCTCAGCTTTCTTTATAATCCAACTCTCACATCCATACATGACCACTGGAAAAACCATAGCTTTGACTGCTGCTGCTGCTGCTAAGTCACTTCAGTCGTGTCCAACTCTGTGTTACCCCATAGACGGCAGCCCACCAGGCTTCCCTGTCCCTGGGATTCTCCAGGCAAGAACACTGGCGTGGGTTGCCATTTCCTTCTCCAATACATGAAAATGAAGAGTGAAAGGGAAGTCGCTCAGTTGTGTCCGACTCTTCTCGACCCCATGGACTGCAGCCTACCAGACTCCTCCGTCCATGGGATTTTCCAGGCAAAAGTACTGGAGTGGGGTACCATTGCCTTCTCCATAGCTTTGACTAGATGGACCCTTGTTGGCAAAGTAATGTCTCTGCTTTTTAATACACTGTCTAGGTTGGTCATAACTTTTCTTCCAAAGATCAAGCATCTTTTAATTTCATGGCTGCAGTCACCATCTGCAGTGATTTTGGAACCCCCAAAATAAAGTCTATCACTGTTTCCATTGTTTCCCCATCTATTTGCCATGAAGTGATGGGACCAGATGCCATCATCTTAGTTTTCTGAATGTTGAGTTTTAAGCCAGCTTTTTCACTCTTCTCTTTCACTTTCATCAAGAGGCTCTTTAGTTCTTGTTCACTTTCTGCCATAAGGTTGGTGTCATCTGCATATCTGAGGCTATTGATATTTCTCCCAGCAATCTTGATTCCAGCTTGTGCTTCATCCAGCCCAGCATTTCTCATGATGTACTCTGCATATAAATTAAATAAAGTGAAAGTGAAGTCGCCCAGTCGTGTCCGACTCTTTGAGATCCTGTGGACTGTAGCCCACCAGGCTCTTCTGTCCATGGGATTCTCCAGGCAAGAATACTGGAGTGGGTTGCCATTTCCTTCCCCAGGGGATCTTCCTAACCCAGGGATCAAACCCATGTCTCCCGCATTGCAGGCAGACGCTTTAACCTATGAGCCACCAGGGAAGCCTTAAGTTAAATAAGCAGGGGACAATATATAGCCTTAATACTCCTTTCCCAATTTGGAACCAGTCTGTGGTTCCGTGTCCAGTTCTAACTATTGATTCTTGATCTGTATACAGATTTCTCGGGAGGCAGGTCAGGTGGTCTGGTATTCCCATCTCTTTAAGAATTTTCAACAGTCTGTTGTGGCCCACACAGTCAAAGGCTTTGGCATAGTCAATAAAATAGATGTTTTTCTGGAATTCTCTTGCTTTTTTGAAGATCCAACAGATGCTGGCAATTTGATCTCTGGTTCCTGTGCCTTTTCTAAATCCAGCTTGAACATCTGGAAGTTCACGGTTCACATACTGTTGAAGACTGGCTTGGAGAATTTTGAGCATTATTTTGCTAGCATATGAGATGAGTGCAATTCTGCTAGGCCACCAGGGAATTCCCCAGACTGAGGTATATTGAGAAACCTTTGAAGATTCCACTTTGTGCTCTATCCAAGTTGTGGTTATCAAAGGCTAAATTTGTAATAAACTGAGTATTCTTCAATATTGTAAAAGGATAATCAAGCTCCCGAAGACATATATATCATGTGTGCTGTATCCAAAAATGCATTTCCAAGAGTTTCTGAGATCTTGCTTGTACTTGTATCTTAAACGTTTAGAAAGCTACTGTGATCTATAAATCAAGAAAATTGGTTGTCTTGACAATTTTTAAAAGTCAGAATTAAGACTTCCTTAATGAAGTTTCAAATTTTATGCATTAAGATGTTTGTGAAAGGAAAACAAACTATTTCTAACATCTTTATACTCTAGAGAAATTGTTCATTTCTCTCGCTCTCTATTTTTCATTTACTTTACAAGACTATTTCAACTTCAAAATGTAAGAACTGTTCAGTGAAAATTGTCAAGTGAAAGGAAAGCCCTACATCTAAAAGAGACTTCGTGAACACTCATGTCTGTCCACACTTAAAGATTTTAAACCTGCCCAGAAATCTATCTCAGTATCTGAAGTTTCCCTCTGTCTCCTTCTCTAATTAAGCTTGTCATAAGTTATGCACTGGCATGGAGATAGATAATTTAAAAAAAAAAAAGCTGAATTCAAATCTGTATCTGTAGCATGATCACAAGTAAAGACATAGCCTCACTGATGTTGTTCAGCCTCTAAATCCTGTTGGACTCTTTGCGACCCCATGGACTGCAGCATGCCAGGCTTCCCTGTGGTGCACTATCTCCTGGAGTTTGCTTAAGCGCATGTCAGTTGAGTCGGTGATGCCATCCAACCATCTCATCCTCTGTCACCTCCTTCTCTACTGGTGCAGGTAAAGATCAACCGAAAATCAAACTGGAGATTAGTTCACCAAATATTGATGGTTATCTCTGAGTTTGGGGCTTGCGAGGGGATTTTTTTCTATACATTTTTCTAGGATTTACTATTTTTTAAGAAATGGGTCTTTATGATTGGTGAGGGGCGGGGAGGCGGGGAGGTCTCCATATAGTGTGCAATCAAGCTTGTTTTGTCAAGGCTCTATACCTCCACCCCACCTGGAACATTTGTTTCAAGGGTGGAAACATCAGGCAACAAAACTGCAAGGATGGAGGCTTCTGAGATGGTGGCCACGCGATCGTTAATGAGCCACTTCTGAATGTGTCCGTGTTATTACCAAAAAATGTTATGAGGTAAACAAAAAAGAACAGGGAGAAGTAGTGCAGGGTTCCTTTCTGGTTTTGTTTGTTTGTTTGTTTTTAATTTATAAAAACAATGGAAGATCACAGTTAAAATATAAAAATAAAACAAGTGATACTGTAGAAGTCTTCCCCTGCGTCCACGCCCACTTCCCAAAAGTGAAATGTCGGAGTGACTTGAATGTTCTTCCCAAAACCATTGTGTGCGGTGGTCTGGGCTTCACGACTCATCCTTTGTCACAAGAGCGCAGGATGCAGACTCCGCTCCCGAGACTCTGGCCAATCTAATTCTGCTAGTTGGGGTGTGGTTGGTTCTGCTCTGACCTGTAGAGGCACCGGAACACACGATTTCCCTCGGGAGCCTGGGGACGTTATCTAAATTGAAAAACAACACCAAAAATAACTGTTTTCCAGTGCGGTAGCGTGGCCGAGCGGTCTAAGGCGCTGGATTAAGGCTCCAGTCTCTTCGGGGGCGTGGGTTCGAATCCCACCGCTGCCAGCTTGTTAAGAACTTTTCCCTCGCTCCCTCAGTCCTTCACAAAAAAAGATTATGCATATTGGTCGCTCAATCGCGACCTTACCTTTATTCTGAGCATGAGACTGTGTTTGCCAGCTTTCAGCAAAATACCCCTTGGATCATAGAAAAAGCAAGAGACCTCCAGAAAAACATCTACTTCTGCTTCATTGACTATGTTAAAGCCGTTGACTGTGTGGATCACAACAAACTGTGAAAAATTCTTAAAGAGATGATAATACCAGACCTCCTTACCTATCTCCTGGGAAACCTGTATGCAGGTCAAGAAGCAACAGTTGGAACAACAGACTGGTTCAAAATTGGGAAAGGGGTAGACAAGGGTGTATATTGTCATCCTGCTTATTTAACTTATATGCAGAGTACATCATGCAAAATGCTGGACTGGATGAAGTACAAGCTGGAATCAAGATTGCTGAGAAAAATATCAATACCCTCAGATACTCAGATGACACCACCCTAAGGGCACAAATTGAAGAAGAACTAAAGAGCCTTTTAATGAAAGCGAAAGAGGAGAGTGTAAAAGCTGGCTTAAGCTCAACATTCAAAAAAGGAAGATCATGGCATCCAGTCCCATCACTTCGTGGCAAATAGAAAGGGGAAAAGTGGAAACAGTGACAGACTTTATTTTCTTAGGCTCCAAAATCACTGCAGAAGGTGACTGTAGCCACAAAATTAAAAGATGCTTGCTCCTTGGAAGAAAAGCTATGGCAAACCTAGACAGCATATTAAAAAGCAGAGATATTACTTTGCTGACAAAGGTCTGTCTAGTCAAAGCTATGATTTTTCCAGTAGTCATGTATGAATGTGAGAGTTGGATCATAGAGAAGGCTGAATGCAGAAGAATTGATGCTTTTGAACTGTGGTGTTGGAGAAGACTCTTGAGAGTCCCTTGGGCTGCAAGGAGAACAAACCATCAATCCTAAAGGAGATCAGCCCTGAATATTCATTTGAAAAATAGATGCTCAAGTTGAAGCTCCAATACTTCAGCCATCTGATGTGAAGAGTTGACCCGTTGGAAAAGACTCTGATGCTGGGAAAGATTGAAGGCAGGAAGAGAAGGGGACGACAAAGGATGAGATGGTTGGATGGCATCACTGACTCAATGGACCTGAGTTTGAGCAAGTTCCAGGAGATGGTGGAGGACAGGGAAGCCTGGTATGCTGCAGTCCATGGCAACACAAAGAGTTGGACGCGACTGAAAACAAGCAAAATCACCCAACTCAGTGAGTGCAAAGTCCCAAACTGAAAGTGGGGTGTGTTAATACCACTTTCATGGGTTAATGCCTCTTGAGAATGAGAATCCAGAGGTGTAAACGTTAAATTTCTCTTCCCTGGAAAAGTGTACCCCTCTGTAACCAGGTAAAGGTGATGACGGGATGTCTTGCACTGGGACATCCTAGACTAGGACTAAATTTACCTCAAAGTAATAAATTTCCGATAGTGAGGAAAAAAAAAAAAACAAACCACCTCAGGATGCTACCAACTTTGTTTCCCCTCAGTTTCAAACTGGAGACCTTTCACCTGTTAGATGAAGGTAATAACTACTACAATACAGAAACGCCTGAGCTTGGTCATCTTTGTGACACTATCGAGTTTTAGGAAAGCTGGTGGGATCAGTGAATATACAGTTCTGTGGTGGGAAAGAATGGCCCCACGACCCGGTCAGTGGAAACACCCGAGGGAGGCCCTGCTCCCATTCTCTCACCGGGAACCATGGGCTCCGAAGCGCCTCACCCACTCTTCTACCCGTACTTCCTTCCGATCCCCGAACGCTTGGTAATGCCCATTACCTGTCCAGGACCAAACACTGTCCACATGAGATATTCTTAGAAAGAAAGGGACAAAGGAAAAGAAGAAAAGGGCTGGTCCGGGGTCTGAACCTGGGACCTCTCGCGTCAGAGGCGAAAACTCCGCGCTCGGGAATGATTGGGTCAGCCCCTGGTATGACGCTATGTGGACTTGTTTATCCACTGAGAAAACCAATTTTTCTTTCTGGCACGCTGAAAATGTTCTGTGCATCTCGGACTCTCTCCCGCCCGACCTATCCCAGTTAGACGATATCCACGTCCGCCGTCCATTCTCGGTATCTCTCGGCCCCTCTGAGATCTCCTGGAATCCAACGAGCGCCTCATTGCTAAGGTTTATCGGGCAGCAGGCAGTGGCACCCTTCCACTGTGGGGACTCTTTTCCCAGTGGAGCCCAAATAAGGCGCAAGTCTGGAGAACTGGAGGCAGGGCACAGAAGCCGGGAGAGCCTGAGGGTCCCTGAAGAGAGTCGGGGACGAGGAGGGGTAGACTAGGCCAGTAGCTGCTGCAGACGAAAGGAAATCTGGATAATCGCTTCCTATCGAGCGCCTGGTAAGGGGGCGGGGCTTTTCTCTATCATTTTATTAAAATGTTTTCTAAAACAACTACTTATTTGCAAAGTATTCCGAAAATATAGGAAAGTGAGAAATGAAAAGCATACATGAGATGACCAGGAACCCCGCTCCTTCAAGGGTGACCGGCAGCGGCAGTTGGTGCACACCCGCCAAAGTTCGCCTCCGTGCCCTCGCGCACACATAGGCGCGGCGCCGAGGCCGCGTGTCCCGGCGATCCGCCCTCGCTGCATTCGGCCGGAATCGTCCCAGAACAGTCTTAGGCCGGGTGAACCGGAGGCCCAGACTGTGCGGGCGCTTTCCTGTTCCAATTCCACTGGGTAACCTAGTTGTGAAAAACGGTTATTCTGATTCCTTGCTAGAAAAATGCACGAAAATCCACTTAGAGTTGACCCCAAAGTGTATTTTTGCGCCACTAGCAGAGAAATCCCCCCACAGAGGTGGCTGCTACAAAACAGCGTGGGAGATGAATGCTGGTAAACCACTCCGGGATGGGGTGGGAGGGTGGCGGAGAGAGTGCTCTTTTTTCCTATTGCCATTCTCTTAGATCTAGCTCAGCGCTCTGCACTGACCTCTCCACTCAGGTGCTCCTCCTCTCGGCCTCTTCCTTGGAGACTACGACGCTCACGCACCTCATCCCCACAAGCTGGGTCTTCCCCTTCTCCATTGCGCATTAGCGGTAGATGGGCTCACCTCTGCTTACCCCCGCGGTGCGTCCTTGGCCCCTTGGCCACTACTGCCTCGGTGTTGTAAGCATTCGCTTGTCTTCTCTATAGAATTATATAAAGAAAAACGCAACAAAAAGAAAGAATCCACATTCGTGATACCTACCTAGACCTAAAGACTACAACTTTGTCACATTCACGTCCAGTCTTAAAAAAAAAAAATAAAAACACCTTTTGGTTTTCCTTTTAACAAACCAAAAGCAGTAATTCATGATGACCTGTCTGATTGATTTATTAATGCCGTGAATGGAAATCAAATGCACAAAATAAGCCTAAATCTTAAGTGAACACTGGGGGCCCTGCCCAATGGGCAGAACGAGGCCCGCTGGCGGTCTTGTGTGCCCGCCCGCCGTGGCCTTCGTAGGCATGACCCATGGCAGGGGTGAGGGTCTTGGCAGAGGCAGGGACGTGATTAATCCCGCCGCGCCATCCGGCGGGTGAGGACCCTCAGAAAAGCCCCGAGTGAGTCGCCAGTCCGCGTGAGGTCTAGCTCGGATCAGCTTTGGAAAATAGAGCCCGGGCCGTATCACCAGAGGAGAAAATACTGCTCGCGGGAACCTGGGTAGACGCCTAGGAGGGGTAAATGAGATAGGTGGGGTGCGTGGCAGAGGAGGGACCCACTTCTCTCCCGTCACACAAGGCAGATCTCATCCAAAGAATCACGCTTTGGGTCAAGAGCCGAATGGACCTGCCCCACACCAGCACGATGGGGCATTTGTGCGGCCCGAACTCCTGGGATTCTTCAACCCTCAAGTGACTACCCTACTGGAAGCCCACCTCATTGAAGAAGCCAGATTTCGGGGACCAAAGGCAGACTTCCCGGGGTCTTAAACACAGCCCACTGTCAACTAAAATAATAAACTCCCAGAGTACGGAGGTGGGTGTGGAGCGTTCACAGGTGCTCCCTGCGCAAGGAAGAAGAACGAATTAGAGAACACGGCAAAGCCCCTGGCCCGAGTGGAGTGACGGGAGGGGAACAAAAAGACTCGCTATGAATTTGCCAAGGCGACGTGCAGAAAGAAGCGAGAGAGGGGTTGCTGGGGAGAAGGCACGCGGAGCCAGCGGAATCTGTGATCGCAAGTCCAAGGGAGCAGTGGGTCTGGTTCTTAAAGAGATAAGGGTAGAGGAGGGGTGGAGGGAGCGATAAGTGGCGGCCACTTGAGGGGCAAAAACAGATCTGCTTAATTTAAGGCTAGCCTTTCAGTATGGCGGAAAGTCTTGGCAAGCGCGTCTTCCCCTCTCCAGAAAAAGAGGGGTGGGGAGAAAAAAAACGCACATAGGCCCCAGCGAGATTTGAACTCGCGACCCCTGGTTTACAAGACCAGTGCTCTAACCCCTGAGCTATGGAGCCAACTGCGATTCTGCACTCTGCGCACGAGCAGTTGATACCGCTATGGTCACCGCGCAGTCGCAGACAGAAGAGCGACGCGAAGAGGCGGGGCCCACGCCCCTCAGCCAGTGACCGCCCCGTCCTGCTGCCGCAGCTGAATCTACAGCATCAGGAAGTGTCAGTGTCACCGACCGAGCCGCAAATCCCGGGAGAAAGTCCAGCGTAGAGGGGACCACGTGGGTGGGCGGAAGCTGGGAAGGATCGGGTGAGGGCGGGGCGCGCTGCGAAAGGGGGTGGGGCCACCAGTGGGCGGAATTGTTGGACGGCCGGGGGCCTTCCGCCTGGCCTGGGGATCAGGGGCGAGACTTGAGTAGAGAGGTCAACTAGTAACTGTGTATGAGAATAGGGTTCAAGGCCGAGGCCCTGAGGGGAAGGCTAAAGGAATGGTGTCAATATGCCTGTCCTGAGAGGAATCCAGCTAGGCTGGTAGAAGAGATGATCAGGAGGGAGAGATTGGTAGAGAATGGTGGGAAAATCAGGTGGTCAGTGTGTTAACGACTGCATCAGGACAGGAGACCCAGATCACTGGGTATCCAGGCCTAAGGAAGTTTCCTAGGTGCCTTCCCGTCTGGATGCTGAGGACCAGTGTGAGGGTCTGGTGTCAAGGATGTGGGTTCTCGTGTCTATCGCAACTTAAAGCAAATTAGGAAAATGCAGCTCTTGCCTGGAAAATCCCATGGATGGAGGAGCCTGGTAGGCTGCAGTCCATGGGATCGCGAAGAGTCAGACACGACTGAGCCACTTCACTTTCACTTTTCACTTTCATGCATTGGAGAAGGAAATGGCAACCCACTCCAATGTTCATGCCTGGAGAATCCCAGGGATGGGGGAGCCTGGTGGGCTGCTGTCTATGGGGTCGCACAGAGTCAGACACAACTGCAGCAACTTAGCAGCAGCAGCAGCAGAAGCCTGTCTTGGACTTTGGGAGAGCTGGGTCCATCATGGCCCCCCAAAGGACCCAGGGAGCAAAGGGCAGAGGTTGAAAGCCCAGGTAAGGGACAGGAACCCTAGCCCAGAAATGGTCAGAAAGTGTGTCTGTAGTTGGTGGAACTTGGTCTAATGGCCCAATCTGTTCTTTGGTGCCTTCAAGGCCAGATGACTTTGATCACTGGGTAGCCAGGCCCAAGGAAGTTCCCTAGGTGCCCTCCTGTCTGGATGCTGAGGACTAGTGTGAGGGTCTGGTGTCAAGGATGTGGGTTCTCATATCAAAGTAGCTCTCAAGGATCCAGGACCAATGAACAGGTGGTGTCAGAAGGAAACCAAATTAGGCCAGTCATTGCTTTCAGAGGTCCAGACATCTCAGAGAGCTTACAATGGTCACAGGATGGAAGAGGAAAATGTATACACAGGCATACTCACACCAGCATTGTGACATCCTAAATCATTGCACCACCCTTGGAGACCAAGAGAGAACATCTCTCTTACCAACCACATGTGATTGTTATGTAGTTGTTACATCTTCAGATATGTATATATCTATCTAGTTATTCTACAAACTCTGATAGACATATAGTCATATTCACAAACATAAAAGCTGAAAATATACACACAGACAGCCAGATCCTACAGGTCAGTGCCCAGACCTGATCCTACAGGCACCTCCACCAGTCACCCTACCTTCTGTGATCCATAATGGGTTGCCATACTTCAGCACAGTTATTAGAGGATAGAAAGGGTAATTGTGACACTCAATCAAAAAGCCATACAAGCCATACAGCCATACATGAGGGCTTGGTGATTTCCCTTGTAGAAATCAGTGTATTCAAATACATGGATTGGGTACAGTGTTCTAGAGCTATACAACATAGGATTTACCCTTTGGGATGCTGCTGTAGGCTGGACTCTTAAATGATACTGTCCCCAGCCTATAGGACACTGGATTCTGATTGTCTGGTGTTATGTGCACTGGGTCTACCTCTAGAACAGTGTCATGCTGGCCTGACCAAAACATCTCTCCTGCAGTCCCTTGTATGCAAAGTGTGCTTGAAGCATCTCAGGGACAGAGCATGGAAACTCCAAGATACTTGTAAGTCAGACTATTTAATTGTCACTGTCCCTGCATGCCAACAATATGTGTAGGACAGAATTAGGTCTGAGACTGGCTTTCATCTAGCTAGGTAGCTAGGTAATGGGGGAAGGAAACCTTTGACCTTCACCTAAATATGGGGTGGCTAATATTAATATTTTACAACAACAAAACAATAATAGGGTGTGACCATACTGACCTAGGTCTGTTCGTACCTAAACCCTATATGCATACTTATAAATGCCCTCTATAAAATTTACATCTACACCCCATTCCTGAGATCTAAGACATATACACACATACACATGTTCTTCACACACATAAACACACATACCAACCTAGTCTGGCAGAAACTTTGCTCACAGCTGCTCTTGCATTCAAACTGGGGGAGTTAAGAATTAGCCAAGGCACCATACAAATGAGCTCACAGTCTGTATTTCCATCCCCTTTTCCAGGAGCATACTAAGCAGTGAACAGCCCACCTCCACCCTCCCAGAAATGCAGCCATACAGAAGCTGGGAAACAATTAGCCAAGGGAATAACACAGGCCAGGGTACAGACTGAGCAGACGTTGAAACCAGGGTCTTCTGCCATTGGCATACATTTGAGAAGCTCCAGGAACTGTCTGTCAGGGGTATGCCTGTGCCCTGCACATTTCCATGCTGGAGTTAATTGCTTCTGTAAAATTATAAGTGCTGTCTCGAGTTTCAAAATTCCATAATCTTTGGTCTCCTTACCCAAGGGAGACTGTACTTTAGCACTTGGAAAGGATTTAGGCAAATGTGAGAATGTGGGACTGTCATTGTGGCCAAGGATATACATATAATCTCATCAGGCTAAGCTGTGTTGAGTGACAGCAATGCCAATAGGCTGTTATCCTGGGCTATTCCTATTGTACATATCAAGGGTCTCTTTCCAGTTCTGGCCTAGACTCTCCTTTGGGCTGGGAATACCATGCTCCTCCCTGAGTAGAGGACTTTGTCAAGCTAGCCAGATCCAGGTTCTGAAGGCAAAGCTGGCAGCTGACAAGAAGGCAAAGCAGAACAGATCATGAAGCTGAGCGGTCTGGGATGAAACTGCCCCCTTGCACAGCCAGGGCTTGGTTTTATTCCATGGAACTAGAGGTCCTGCTGAATTGGGGTAGTGATAGGAAGCACCTCTGATGGAGCTGGGCTCCTCTCATCCACTTCCACCTCCTTACAGTTCATGCCAAATCGTCACCAGGACAACAGGCAAGAGACAGAAGGGAGAGTCCAAGGCCATATATTCCCCTGCTCAATTAACCTTCGTGCCCTTTTCCCCAGTAGCCCAATCTCATGTCTTTGATGTTGTGTTCTGCAGAAGCCCCTCTAAGGCAGCCTGGGGCAACAGTCAGGTTCAGACCCAAAGTGTCCAGGAGGTTCCATCCGAGGGCAATAACCCTTCCCGTGGGCAGCCAGGATTGGGAGGAGTTCACCCTTGACTGGTTTACTCCCTCCGGGAGGCCAGGCAATGACTATCAAGGCCAGATTCTTAAGTAGGTGCCGGTGGAGCAGACAGAGAAAAGAGGAAACACGCGCTCTTGGAAGTTGACGCGGAAGGTATAGATGTGGTGCATGTCCTCTGCAGCGTAGAAGGACACAGCCCCCACCTCCAGGTCCAGGGCGACCCGCACGCGGGACAGGTGCCCACAGCTGAGGGGCGTCCGTTCAGGGCTGGTCACCGCCCAGTACTGCCCGTTGTTGAGCTGCAGCGCCCAGACGCCCTCCTCCGGGGTGAAGGGCGTGAGACCCTTGCGGCGCACGCTCTCACGGGCCACGCCGAAGGCCCAGCCGTCCTTGGAGCCCACTTCCACTTCCCAGTGGTGCCTCCCAGAAGAGAAACCGCAGGAAGCCAGAACTCGTGTGTTGGTGTCGAAGCGGCGCGGGTGGCTGGGCAGGTCCTGGGCTTGTTGTCCAAGGCGCACGCTCTTAAGATCCAAAGAGAGGATGAGGCGGGGGTTGGCCGTGTCGGGGTCCAAGGTCAGCTCCACTGCGGGGGATGGGTGGTTTAGGGGAGGTGGGGAGACAGAGAGAAGACTTCCCATGCAGGCTCCTTGCACAGCCCCCTCGCCCCACTGTCCCCTCAAATAAGTATATGTTGAAATCACACAACTACAGTTTATGGGCTTGATTTGGATCTCAATTCAAACAAATCGATAAATCCAATTTAAAACACTTGTATCATAATTTATGGAAAAGTTTTTCCATAAAGTTTTCTTTGATATTGTATTACCTTTGTGATACTATGTAAAATTTTACTTAAAACATTTATGTATTATTAAACTGTATTTTATAGCAAAAAGACACTTGGGAATTTTGGACACTAGATACTGGAAAGAATCATTAATTTTTTATTTATAACAATGGTTTCCTCTTTATGCTTTTTTAAATGTCTCTTTAGAGACAGCACACTGAGATATATATGAAATTATATATATGAAATCACAGTTATCTATGATTTGCTTCAAAATAATCCAGTGGCAAGAAGTAGGTAGGGATGTTTATGAAAAATACTAGTCATGAGTTGATAATTGCTGAAGGTATATGACAGAGAAGGCAATGGCACCTCACTCCAGTCCTCTTGCCTGGAAAATCCCATGGATGGAGGAGCCTGGAAGGCTGCAGTCCATGGGGTCGCTGAGGGTCAGACATGACTGAGCGACTTCACCTTCACTTTTCACTTTCATGCATGGAGAAGGCAATGGCAACCCACTCCAGTGTTCTTGCCTGGAGAATCCCAGGGACAGGGGAGCCTGGTGGGCTGCTGTCTATGGAACTGCACAGAGTTGGACACGACTGAAGTGACTTAGCAGCAGCAGCAGCAGCAGAAGGTATATGATGAGTACATAATACTTGCTATGCTCTTCTCTCTACTTTAGTGTATGTTTGAAAACTTCTATAATGAAAAGTTAAAATACGCACACTTGCTGTAAGTACTACTATGTTCCAGGTCTGTTCTAGGCCCTGTGAATCCCATAGAGGAATATCTCTGCCCTTCTGCAGCTTCCTTTCTATGGGGAGAAGGAGGAGAGACAATAAATGATAAAGGGATCAGGAGAGCAGGCTGTAATTTCAACTAGACGGGCCAGGAAAGGCCTTACCAAAAATGTGCATATGAGCACAGACATCAAGGAGATGAGAAAGCCAGATAGGTGGCTGTCTGGGGGAAGGGTGTTCCAGGCCCTGGCACAGCCAGTGCAGTGCAAAGGCCCTGAGGTAGCTGCGTGCTCCTGGTGCACTCTAGGAGCAGCAAGCGCATGTGTGACTGCACAGAGTGAACCAGGGGAAGAGTATGCAGTGAGGCTAGATTTCATGAGACCTTGAAGACCAGTGCAAGGACCCCAACCCTTACTGAGTGAGAGGGAGAGGCAGGGCTGTCACAGAGCCTTGAGCAGAGGAGGACATAGTCTGACTCAGTTGGCTTACTAGGTAAGATATGACTTAGCTTAGTCATCAGCATCAGGAATATGTGCCTTCCCCTCCCCACTTTCCCAGTCCACTGGGGTTAGATCCCACTCACCCCAGAACTCTGCAAGAATAATAACTGCTTCCCTTCCTGATTTCAGTCTAACCCCTGACCCAGCACACAACCCCTGTCCCCAGAAGAGGTCTCCATCTGTCTGGGAGTGGGAACAGGGAAGAGAGGTTTGTCCAGGTGACTGACAAGCACTTCCAGATCTAAATACCCCAAGGTGCAGGGCACTCCTCCTCTGGGATGACCCATAGCTTTATAGGCCTATGGGCCCCACTGTGACCTGAAGGAATCATAATTATGAGGATGAGGGAGAAAGGACAGCTGATGGCAGAGTTGCTTAGGTAGATGGGCAGAAGGAACCAACCATGCACAGAGCCCAGAGAGACAGGTACTGTGTCTCCACATTGCCAAATGACAGGTACTCCCTGTCACAACAACCATCGTACCTTTTTCCTCTTTCTCCAGCTCTCCCCGAAGATCCTCTGAAGAGAAGAAACAGAGCAGATTGTGCATGAATGGCGTGGAAAATTTCTATCTGGCAACGACAGCGATACCATCTCTTGACTTGTAAGCTCCACTGACTCACTCACTCCCCGGATAACCTAGAGATGGCAGGCAGGTACCGGGCCAAGCACAGGGGTAGAAAGGGGACCGCAGTCTAACTCTACCTCTCCCACTTCCCCCTCTTTTGTCTGGAGCCATTCTGAGCTGAGCTCTCCTTCCTCATCCTTCTTTCTGCCCCTAATGACCCTCGACTCCATCTGTCTTCAGTTGAAGCTTTGTGTCCTGGGGTAGGGATGGGGGTTCTAAATAAATTGGCCACCACTAACTGCCCGAACCAATCTGGCTTTGAGAGACACACTAGTTCCTGTTTTATCACACAGCTTCTGGAAAGGCACATCCTTAGAACCCTAAACCACCAACACCAGGCCTGCAAGGCCCAGCCCCACACACAGGCCCCTACCTTTGAACTTCTTGAGCAGCCCCTTTAAGACAAAGGTCTTGAGGGAAGCATTCCAGACTTTATTCTTCATCTCAGAAGAGACTGTGGTTGGCTTGGGGGCAGGCACATTGCTGCACCTGCAGGACAAGGACCCTGAAGAAGGCCCACAACCACTGTCCCACTCCCACTGGGCTTGACAATTAGAATAGTGAGGTCCTCTGGGTAAAGAAAGGTGAAAAGAAGAGCCTGACCCTGTGCCGAATACCAGGCCAGGCAGGCAGATGTTTGCCTCAGAAAGTACTCAGGTAAGTTGGTGAGGGGAACAGGTGAGAAGTCAGGATGGGGAGTGACAAGAGGAAGCACAGTAGAAGAGAAGAGCCACCTTAGAGAGGCCTCAGGTATTGTTAGGTCCACTCACCTGCTTAGTGTGTTTTTGAATTCCTGGAAGGAAAGTGAGAGAAAACCAAATCAGCATTCATCTTTGAGAAAATAAAACTGGTTCCTTGCCCTGCTTCCAGAGGAATAAGCAATACAGAGATGCATTACCCCCCACACACACTGCTTGCATGGGCCCCATGTGGCAACAGCTTCTTCATACGGCAGACCACTGCCTGTCTCATCAACAAGGTAAACCCCTCAACCCTGCCCACACCTCTGCAATTGCTTCCATCATTACAGAATCGTCACTGGAGACAAGTGCCAGGACTCAACGCTGCTTCTGCTTTTAAAATCGCCTAAGAAAACTGCTGGGGCTTCTCTAGAGGCTGGTAAAGAATCTGCCTAAAATGCCAGAGACCTGAGTTCAATCCCTGGGTAGGGAAGATCCCCTGGAGAAGGAAATGGCAACCCACTCTAGTATTCTTGCCTGTACAGAAGAACCTGGCTGGCTATAGTCCATGGGATTGCAAAGAGTTGGACATCACTGAGTGACTAACACTTTCAAGACAACTGACAGCTCCTATGCAACAACTGGTCACTCAGATCAGTGCTAGTTTTCCCCATATATTATTATTTTTCTTCTTTTTTATTTTTTAAATTATGAAAGTATGATAACACATTTACCAGAGACTTGGAAAATACAGAACAAAGTTACATACAGTTCCACTATATATCACAATTATTTTTTAAGTAGATAAGATTTTTAGTTGAAGTTTCAATATCAGACTCTCAAAAATTAATAAAATGAATAGACAGATAAGTAGAAGGATATAATAGATCTGAAAAGCACTGTGAACCAATCCAACATAATTAAGATTTATACAATTTTTACACAACAGCAAGATACAAATTCTATTCAAGTTCTCATAGACTATAAACCAGGAAACATTGGAACATATCCAGGGACATAAAGTGTTAGTTGCTCAGTCATGTCCATAAAACAAGGTGAAAAAAATTCTTAGAACAGTGCCTTTTAAATGACCATTCTTTTTTTTGAGGGGGGGGGGGCGCTGCATGGCTTGTGGGATCTTATTTCCCTGATCTGTGTGAAAGCACGAGTCCTAACTACCAGGGAACTCCCTTAAATGACCTCTCTTGATCCATTTGTCCATTTGTGACTTGTGAAGTTTAATTAGTGGATTGTGACTATTTATTTTAGAAGGACATATGATAGAATAGAAAACATCAAAGTGCATCACATGTAGTACAGGTGTTATTTTCTGAGACTTTTTTCACACACATATATAATAGAATGCATTGTAAGATATACTATTGTGGATCATGGTCAAGAAGAATTTTAATCACATCCTTTTAGACTGCTAACCCCAGGAAAATCAGGGCTTTTCTCTTCAGTACCCTTTGGCTCCAGATTGTGTGATTCTACTAAACCAATTCTGTTTTCGCTGCTGTTTCCTCATTTGAAAAGTGGGAGGGATAAATTCAAACCTCCTGCCTTAAAATTAATGACTCATACCCCTGGCCAAGCCAGACTCACCTGGAGAAAGTCAAGATCAGGCTTGCAAGTTGTCTCCTGGATCTGACTGCTGAGCTTGGAGAGCTGGGCAATCTCATCCCCAAGCTGGGCCAAGTTCTCATTCTGCTTCTGTGTCACCTCCCGGGACAGCTCCTCCAGGCGGCCTAGGAGCCGACCCTCCTGCTCCACCAGGAAGGCCCGCAGAGCCTGGAACTCCGCCCCTACCTTCTCTTGCTCAGCTGCCATCTGCTTCTGGCTCAGGAGAAGTGAAGTTGAAGAAGGCAAAGGATGTGGTCATTGATGGGTCATCGATCCCATCCCATTTGGATGGGAGCCTCTGTGCCATCTCACAGGACAGGGTCCATCTCCCTCAGTGTTCAGGGGTCAGAGACTCATGTACACATACCCACCGTGCACACACTCTAGTTTAAGTATCGCAGTTCCGAGCATGCAGTAGCCTCAATATGTGCTTTCCCTTCCCCTGTCACAGTTGTGCCCATGTGTCACTTTAGACCTGGGCTCTCCCATCAACCTAGGACAACTTCAAAGTCACTCCAGAACCACCCAGGGCTGCAGTTTCCTCATTTGAAAAATGCAAGGGATAAATCAGTGCCTTCTGTAGTTACTGTAAAAATTAAGCTGAGGTCCCCAAACACATTTATTTTGTGTTAAAAACAAGACAACAGGCTCCAAATGGAGTCACTTATACTAAGCCTCATGTCACCAAACCGAGACCTAATTACAGTTTCAGCTCTCCTAGAAATATTAACCAGTCCATTCTGAAGGAGATCAACCCTGGGATTTCTTTGGAAGGAATGATGCTAAAGCTGAAACTCCAGTACTTTGGCCAGCTCACACGAAGAGTTGACTCATTGGAAAAGACTCTGATGCTGGGAGAGATTGGGGGCAGGAGGAGAAGGGGACGACCGAGGATGAGATGGCTGGATGGCATCATGGACTCGATGGGCGTGAGTCTGAGTGAACTCCGGGAGTTGGTGATGGACAGGGAGGCTTGGCATGCTGCGATTCATGGGGTCGCAAAGAGTCGGACACGACTGAGCGACTGAATTGAACTGAACTGAACTGAGAAATATTATCTTAAACCATCCTATAAGGAATGGCCTCCTCAACGTTTGTTTAGTAACCTGTCTGATAAAACCATGCCAGCCACTACAAGGAAAGCAATTTTGCAGTAGCCAACCCACTTTTCTGTGTGTGTGACCAAATTTATGATCTTTATTCTGTGGAAATCCAAACACATTATGGTTTCAAGTTACTAGAGTTGGAAAGTTGGAAAACATTAAAGTTGCAGAGTTGGAAAGCACCTTTTATAGCACACAGTGAGGTCTCAAACGTAACGCTGTTGAACTCTTCTCACTTCTATTTAGTTCAACATTTTTGGCGATGATTTACAAGGCAACTTTAAGGTGTGACTTTGAAGCAAAACCTTTGTGGAGCTGGGGGTGCCAGTGAAAATTCGTTTTAAGACATAGAAACTTAAAATGAACCAACAATGTCACAGAAACTTAAAGTGAACCAACAATGTCACTGGCTGTCAGACGGACAAGCCAACATAGTACCCTAAGTCATTGTTAGGCTGCAAGGCTGAAGCAAGGTATGGAGAAATAGTGTCAAGTCTCACATTTAAAGAAGCATATTCAGTGTTAAAACATCTACTGATAGAGTATCAAAATTGCAAAACTGGAAGTAAATTTTAAATAACTCCACTTTCACAGCTTTTTGTTTTTTGTGTTTTTGGCCACATGGCATGTGGGATCTTAGTCCCCTGAGTAGGGATTGAACCCATGCCCTTGCAGTTGTAGCCAGGGAAGTCCCTCAAAGCACTTCTGATATTTAAATTCCCTCTCTAATCAGACACCCAAGTCACTTTAGGATCATAAATCATGTTGATGAATCAGTTTATAAGCCCTTAGTAGGGCTGACTAAGGCCCCACAGGCAGCAAAGACAGTTCTTACTCAGAATATGTGTCAGTTTCAGCCAAGAGAAAATGCTGTCCCTTCCAGGGTGGAAGAGGTCCAAGGCAATCCATCTGCTACCAAGTAACTGGTTTCCTTCAAGGATGATGCTGTATCAGGCCTCCACATTGCTTCTGTTGCTGCCAGGCTGAATATTGTGTGGATCACAACAAACTCTGGAAAACTTTTAAAGAGATGGGAATACCAGACCACCTTTCCTGCCACATGAGAAATCCATATGCAGGTCAAGAATCAACAGTTAGAACCGTACGTGGAACAATGGACTGGTTCCAAATTGGGAAAGGAGTACATCAAGGCTGTATATTGTCACCCTGCTTATTTAACTTCTATGCAGAGTACATCAGCCAAAACACTGGGCTGGATGAATCACACGCTAAAATCAAGACTGCTGAGAGAAATATCAAACTCAGATATGCAGTTGATACCACTCTAATGACAGAAAATGAAGAGGATCTAAAGAGCCTCTTGATGAGGGTGAGAGAGGAGAGTGAAAAAGCTGGCTTGAAACTCAACATTCAAAAAACGAAGATCATGACATCCGGTCCCATCACTTCATGGCAAATAGAGGGGTAAAAAGTGGAAATCAGATTTTATTTTCTTGGGCTCCAAGTTCACTACAGATGGTAACTCCAGCCATAAAATCAAAAGACACTTGCTCCTTGGAAGGAAAGCTATGACAAACCTAGACAGTGTAGTAAAAAGCAGAGACATCACTTTGCTGACAAAGTGATAGCCGTTTAGTCAAAGCTATGGTTTTTCCAGTAGTCATGTATGGATGTGAGAGTTGAAACATAAAGAAGGCTAAGCACTGAAGAATTGATGCTTTTGAATTGTGGTGATGGAGAAGATTCTTGCGTTCCTTGGACTGCAAGGAGATAAAACTTGTCAATCCTAAAATAAATTAATCCTGAATATTCATTGGAAGGACGGATACTCAAACTGAAATTCCAATACTTTGGCCACCTGATGTGAAGAGCCGATTCATTGGAAAATTGAAGGCAAAAGGAGAAGAGGGTGGCAGAGGATAAGATGGTTATATAGCATCACTGACTCAACGGACGTGAGTTTGGGCGGACTCTAGCAGATGGTGAAGGAAGCCTGTTGTGCTACAGTCCTTGGGGTCGAAAAGAGTTGGATGGGACTTAGCGACTGAACAAAACAGCAAAGAAAGAAGAAAGTGAAATCAATGCCAGTGATCAGAGGTAACAGCATATCCACAAGACCTAAGTAAGAATATGCTGTGTGCAAGCTTTATATTCTATTCTTTCCATTACTACTATTCACGGGATTTTCTCCCCCTGTGTTTTTAGACCCAGACTCTCGCCCCAATCCTCTTGATTCTTTACACAAACACATGGGAGGGACTCTGTGTGATATCACAAGTGGGGCCTCTCGTGGCCAGTGAGAAGAATCCCATCCCTCCAGGACAAGCTCAAATGTCAAAGTTCCTTTTCCCTGAAAATGTTATGGGAGGAAAGAGTAGCTAGAAGAGCAGACTGTAAGTGAGTTCTGAAGTCAGGCGACCCGGGGTTCAGGTCACTGCTGCCTAGTCTTCAGGATGTTGGGCAAACAGGCAGCAGCAACACAGGGCACTTTACAGGTATCAGCTCCCTCAGTGGTGACAACCACCCAATGGCACAGATATACTCTCATCCCAATTTACAAATGGGGAGACGAAGACAGAGAGGTGAATTACCAGGAAGCAGGAAGTCAGGATTCTAATCCAGGGAGTCTGACCTCAAAGTCCAAGCTTCTTACACAATAACGCAAGTAGAAATAACACAACTGTAACAATATTTGCCAAAATACTCTAAATCATGGTTTCCAGCCTGGGCGCTATTGACATTTGAGGCTAGATAATTATTTGTTGTGGAGGGCTTTGTCCTATGCTTTGCAGGATGTTTAAGCAGTACCCTGGCCTCTACCAGTAAACACCAGTAGCACCTCTGTCCCAGTGTTGACAACCAAAAATATCTCCAGGAGTTGCCAAATGTTCCCTGGGGCCCAAAATTGCCACCAGTTGAGAACCACTTCTCTAAATAGTAAGAGCATTTTCAAATAAAAATGTTCTTTCTCTTTGTTCTCATGGCAGCAATAATTGTTTCATTAAGCAGGTATTTTGCAGTTATAAAGAATGTATGGGCCAGAGAGGGGTTGGCTGGGTGGGTGTAGGACAAAGTAGAAAGTGCTAAGCAAGGTCATGGGATGTAAGATCAGAGACCATGAAGCTGCCCAAGCTGGAGAAGGCCCTCTGGTCATAGATGTACAGCAATGGCCAAAGAGCCACACGTTTATTCCTTTTTCCAGCAGAGAGGGTGGAGGTGCGGAGGGGTGAGTTCTTCCTTATGGAGGGAAGTGAATGTTCAGAAGAGAAGGCCTGAGGTGTGCACGGGATGCAAGTGTACCCGATGCAGTTCAGGATCAGGAAAGAACACTGGGACATCTATACACATGCCTCCCTTCACCCCACCTCTCCTCCCTTTAAGGATAGAGGGGTCCTCAGATTCCTCTCCCTCCATTTTCCAAATTCACAACTAGACAGTCCTGCGCTAACAAGCAGTAACTGAATTTTCGAGATAGAAAATAACAGTGACCCACATTTTCCCACCTTAAACAAAATGAACCCCATTTCATTTTCCTGTTTCACTTCAAGGAAGACAAAATACCACCCCAAGCTCTGGGCACCGGGGTGCTGGCACAGTCAGCTGCTGAAAACCCAAGTCCCCAAACCTTCTGCCCTCTACTGGGTGGGGAACAGCTCTGCCATCCCCTCCTCCACCCCCAACCCCCTCTCTCCTAGCCTCAATTTCAAAATCTAACATTTAAAAATGAAAAAAAGTTTCTTTCATAACTCCTTTGGTGGTAAATCTTGCCCTAAGACTGACAGAAGGCTACTTATTTTCTGTTCATATGTTTCTCTACAGGAATATTAATGTATTCAATTACAAGATGCTCCACAGACCCTAACTGAGGTGTTATGTCATATTAGGGGGACTATACTTCCTGATTCACTGGGACAGTTCCAGTTTAAGCCAGATGTTCAAAAATAATTGTTTTAGCTACCCCCTTTACTCTCAAAAGCTCTGGTTACATAATAAATTATATGGTCACACTATATGATATGCATACCATTATATTTCCAAAAAGAGAAATGCAAAAAAGCAAAATGGCTGTCTCAGGAGGCCTTAGAAATATCTGGAAAAGAAGAGAAGCAAACAGCAAAGGAGAAAAGGAAAGATATACTCATCTGAATGCAGAGTTCCAAAGAATAGCAAGGAGAGATAAGAAAGCCTTCCTCAGTGATCAGTGCAAAGAAATAGAGGAAAACAATAGAATGGGAAAGACTAGAGATCTCTTCAAGAACATTAGAGATACCAAGGGAACATTTCATCCAAAGATGGGCACCACAAAGGACAGAAATGGTATGGACCTAAGAGAAGCAGACAATATTGAGAACAGGTGGCAAGAATACACAGAAGTGTACAAAAAAGATCTTCATGACCCAGATAATCACGATGGTGTGATCACTCACCTAGAGCCAGACATTCTGGAATATGAAGTCAAGTGGGCCTTAGAAAGCATCACTACAAACAAAGCTAGTGGAGGTGATGGAATTCCAGTTGAGATATTTCATATCCTAAAAGATGATGCTGTGAAGGTGCTGTACTCAATATGCCAGCAAATTTGGAAAACTCAGCAGTGGCCACAGGACTGGAAAAGGTCAGTTTTCATTCCAATCCCAAAGAAAGGCAACGCCAAAGAATGCTCAAACTACCGCACAATTGTACTCATCTCACATGCTAGTAAAGTAATGCTCAAAATTCTCCAAGCCAGGCTTGAACAATACATGAACCGTGAACTTCCCGATGTTCAAGCTGGTTTTAGAAAAGGCAGAGGAACCGGAGATTGAATTTCCAACATCTGTTGGATCATGGAAAAAGCAAGAGAGTTCCAGAAAAACATCTGTTTCTCCTTTATTAACTATGCCAAAGCCTTTGACTGTGTGGATCACAATAAACTGCGGAAAATTCTGAAAGAGATGGGAATACCAGACCACCTGACCTGCCTCTTGAGAAATCTGTATGCAGGTCAGGAAGCAACAGTTAGAACTGGACATGGAACAACAGGCTGGTTCCAAATAGGAAAAGGAGTACGTCGAGGCTGTATATTGTCACCCTGCTTATTTAACTTATATGCAGAGTACATCATGAGAAATGCTGGACTGGAAGAGACACAAGCTGGAATCAAGATTGCAGGGAGAAATATCAATAACCTCAGATAGGCAGATGACACCACCCTTGTGGCAGGAAGTGAAGAAGAACTAAAGAGCCTCTTGATGAAAGTGAAAGAGGAGAGTGAAAAAGTTGGCTTAAAGCTCAACATTCAGAAAACGAAGATCATGGCATCCAGTCCCATCACTTCATGGCAAATAGATGAGGAAACAGTGGAAACAGTGTCAGACTTTATTTTGGGGGGCTCCAAAATCACAGCAGATGGTGATGGCAGCCATGAAATTAAAAGATGCTTACTTCCTGGAAGGAAAGTTATGACCAACCTAGACAGCATATTAAAAAGCAGAGACATTACTTTGTCAACAAAGGTCCATCTAGTCAAGGCTATGGTTTTTCCAGTAGTCGTGTATGGATGTGAGAGTTGGACTATAAAGAAAGCTGAGCGCTGAAGAATTGATGCTTTTGAACTGTGGTGTTAAAGAAGATTCTTGAGAGTCCCTTGGACTGCAAGGAGATCCAACCAATCCATCCTAAAGGAGATCAGTCCTGAGTGTTCGTTGGATGGACTGATGTTGAAGCTGAAACTCTGATACTTTGGCCACCTGATGTGAAGCGCTGACTCATTTGAAATGCCCCTGATGCTGGGAAAGATTGAGGGCAGGAGGAGAAGGGGACGGCAGAGGATGAGACGGTTGGATGGCATCACCATCTCACCAGAGATGAGTTAGGGTAAACTCTGGGAGTCGGTGATGCACAGGGTGGACTGGTGTGCTGCAATCCATGGGGTCATAAAGAGTCGGACATGACTGAGCGACTGAACTGAACTGATATTTCTAAAATCCACCTCTGTTCCACAGGCACACACTTCAAATCCAGAGTGGTAGGCAGCCCTCTGTTGTCGGCCTGGGGCACCGGGTTGGGGGAGGGGGAGCCAACCTGGGGGTTGCCATTCTCACCAGGAGCTCCTTGCTCTCCTTCTCTTCTGTGGAACGAAAGGCCTCATAGTCCTCCAAATCCTTCTTCAAGACCTTCAGCCTGGACTCCAGAAGCTCCTGCAGGAGGGTGAGAAGGAAGACATTGTGGGGAGAAGATTCTGGAAACCTCCACATGGGCCTTCCTGAAACCACCCAGAAGAATGTGAAGGCCCTGTTCACTGAGGCGGAGGAGGCAGGATTGAAGTTGGGATGGATGCAGCCTACACAGGCTGCACTTAAGGGTACAGGGCAACTGCAAGCTGATTCCAAAGACCTCAGGGTCTCCGGTCCTCAAGATTATCTGTGCACAATCTAGGCTGAAATCCAAGCACTCCAGCTGCCCAGTCTGCCTAGTCCTCTTTTCTGCTCTCCTCACCAGCATCAGAAAGCCATCTGGGTAGGAGGGCTGGAGCAGAGTCAGAGCAAAGAAAGACCGAGGACTGTGCCGCAGGCCTCCTAGTGCACACCCCAGCAAGTTGGCAGGAAAGGGAGGCGGCAGGCACGGGAGAATCCCAGGCGGCTCTTGGCACTCTACTCAACTCTAGATCCACTCACCCCCTTAGCCCAACCTCCTGGGAAGGTCGTCTCACTTGACCACAAGAGATGAGAGAACATTGAACAGAGCTATGCCCGTGGTAAGGGTTGATAGTAGGGGTAGCAGATGTGGGGGTGTGAAGGAGGCACTAGGAGAAGCCAGGGACCGACAGAAAATCGCCAGATCTGTGGGCTATCATGCAGTGGGTCCAGTATGGGCCCAAAGGAAGTGATAGTGGCGTGGGAGGCTGGTGACAGAGGGAGAGCCGCGTTGAGTCCCGAAGCTAATGCCAGGCAGCATGGGATAGGACACAAAAAGCAGGGGCTCACTTGGGCCTTCCTGCGTGCGCGGGAATGTAGAACCGGGACTGGAGGTCCCGAGAACCCTCATGGGTGGGGACGACGCTCACCTTAGCCTCCTGAACCGCCTCGTCCAGCGGCAACACGGCGTGAGCGCGGTGCTCGCGGGCGCGGTCGCACACCACGCAAATGGCCCGTCCATCGTCCTGGCAGTAGAGCTTGAGCGGTTCGCCGTGCTGCGCGCACCCGGCCGCCACAGCTTCCGGAGGCCCGCGTTCTCCTGGCGCTCCGGCCGGCAGGCTGAAACGCCGCAGCAATGTGGCCACCGCGGCCAGCTGCCGGTTGGGCCGCAGCTGGCTGGGGCGCGCGGGCTCGCGACACTGCGGGCAGGGCAGCGAGAAGGACAGCGTGTGGGACACGGCGGTGGCCCTCGTTCCCGGGCGCTCCCAGCAGCGCGCGATGCAGGCGCGGCAGAAGCTGTGGCCGCACTCGACGGACACTGGCTCGCGAAAGAGCTCCAGGCAGATGGAGCAGGTCGCCTCTCCTTGCAGCTCTGCTGCCAGCGCCAGCGCCTCGGCCCCGGCGCCTGGGCCAGTCCGCGGCCCTACTGCCGCCATGCGCGCCCCCAGCTCACCGAAGTCTGGCGGCGCTGGGGAAGTTGCCGGAGCCGACAGTGCGCGGCCGGGGCGGGAGTCCGAGCGGCCGCTGAAAGAGGAAAGGCGGGGCTGACGCCGGCTGGCAGAGACTAGAGCTGAGTGCTCCAGGCTGAGAAACGCTAGAGGAGGGTGCGTCTTGACAACTGGCGGAGTAGCACAGGTCCAGGGGGTCTAAAGCGCGGGCCAGTGCCTTGCATTCCCGCTCTGAGCCCCCTCAATACCCCGCCTTGGCCAGCGGCCTCGGAGGTCTCGCGGCCCTCTCTCTCGTCTCCCCCTTATCTCAGCTCTAACGCTAGCCTACGCTGTCCAAGCCTGACTCCGTCAGCCGTGAGAAACGGGCCGGGACAGGTGGAAGCACACGCCCACCTGGGCGCCACTCCCAGTTGCTGCCCGAGGCCGACCCAGCACAGCCCGAGGGTCTGGCGCCCGACCACAGTGTCGGGTTCCCGAAGCACAGGTTTGTCCGGCCCTGTACTAAGTTAAATTTAGAGTCTGGAACCTGGCTTTTGCTCCTACCCCCACCCCCATGAGTGGCCTTTTATCCACTTTTGTAGCTACCTTTCTTGCATTTGTGTCCTCCCCTGCCCATTTATTCTTTATTTTTGTTTTTTTTTTTAATGCAAGTAATACACTTATAATCAATCTCCCCGCTTTATTCGGTGTTATCCTCCTCCCCTAAAAAAAACAACTCAATCCTCTATTGTCTCTTTAGCTTTATTTGTACAGCTCTCTGCAACTCTTCTGGAGCTGCCAATAATATTTGCTCACACCCGGTCTCCCCTCAGGGGCTTCCCTGGTGGCTCAGACCGTAAAGAGTTTGCTCGCAATTCGAAAACTCGGGTTTGATCCCTGGATAGGGTAGATCCCCTGGAGAAGAGAATGGCTACCCACTCCAATATTCTTCCCTGGAGAATTCCATGGACAGTCCCTGAGGTCACAATGAGTCGGACACAACTGAGCGATTAATACACACACGTCTCTCATCACTCCCTCTGGAGGGCACTCTAAGCAGATTTTCTTCCTCAGCCTCCTCAGAAACCGCTCTTGTCAAGGTGACCGGTGACCACAGCGATCATAACCCAAAGGTGAAAGCAGGCGGCTTCTTAGGCTTTACCTCCTCTCTCCTCGGATGCTTCCTCCTTCTGGCACCATCCCTTCCTTCCGGGGTACTGTACTCCCTGGCTTTTCTCCCGCTTCCACGGCCTCCTACCATATTCTTGGTCACCAGGGTTGTTTCCTCTTCCTCTCCCTGCCCTTGCTTGGTCCTTGGACTTTCTGTCTACGCTCACTTCCTTGTGATCTCTTCCACTTTCTTGCTTGAAAGACTTTCTCCCTGCTCCACAGACAAATCTCCAGCCCAACTCTTCCTAGGATGCCTGGCTCCCACAGCCAGCTCACTGGGCAGCATCTCCACATGAAGCGTTCTAAGGGAGAGTTACACACTCGTCACATCCACAACGCACTTCTGTCTGCCCCTCCACCTGCTCTTCCCACAGCCTTCCCCACTACACTCCATTTAACAGCAACTCCATCCATCCAGGTGCTCAGGCCCAAATCGGTGAGTCTTCTGAGGCTCCCCAAGAGAGGGGGAATGCACAGGACCCACCCCTAGTCCTCAGCGTCTCTTCAATTCTTCCACGGCAACATCACCTAGAATTTGATGATCACATTTCTTTCCCCTTCTGTCCCTCTCCCATCCTATCTTCTCCATCCAGCTGTGAGAACAATCCCGTTAAAATGTCAAGTCAGATAGGGGCCCTCCTTTCCTCAAATTCTCCCGTGGCTCCCACCTCTCTCAGAGTAAAAGTTGAAGTCTTCACACTGTCTAAAGGCACTATCCAGTCTTTCTCTCCATCCCCTGCATACAAAGTGATAGGAGATGCATCCCCTCGCCTCCTGTCACTCTTCCCTGCTGCATGGATCCTCTTGTTATTCCTGCAATAAGGCATCACAAAGCTCCTACCTCAGGGCCTTTAAACTGGCTCTCACCTTTACTTGGACCTCTTTTTTCACAGACACTTTCATGGCTCACATTCCGTCTCCTTTCAACCCTTTTCTTCAAATGTCACCTTCTCAGAATCACACTTTCCTCCATTCTCTCCCTCAAGGCTGGCTCTATTTTCTCTTTAGCACTCAACCTCCTCTGAAACCAGAGCTGATAGATGCAATGAACTATGTTAGTTTTGCTTATGGCTGAACTCCCAGTTTTCTACAGCAGTTCTAGGTACACAACAGAGCTTGATAAACTTTTTTGGGTTCAATTAATTTAAATATGGCTCAAAATTCAGATGTAGAGAGCATTTAACAGTGAAAAACTTTGCCCATTGCCTGTGCCCCAGACCCCTTCCAATCCCGAGCGTCAACTTTGCAATTCTGAATTACTTTATACAAATATTGCACACTTTACTACACTCCCTCTTCTCAACAATACTTGAAACAAGAACTTCCAGAGGTACAAGCTGGATCTAGAAAAGGCAGAGGAACCAGAGATGAAATTGCTAACATCTGTTGAGTCATAGAAAAAGCAAGAAAATTCCAGAAAAACATCGACTTCTGCTTCAGTGACTAAGCTAAAGCCTTTGACTGTGTGGATCACAACGAACTGTGGAAAATTCTTAAAGAAATGAGAATACCAGACCACCTTACCTGCCTTCTGAGAAACTGGTATGCATGTCAAGATACAACAGTTAGAACCGGACCTGAAACAATGGACTGGTTCCAAATTGGGAAAGGAGTACATCAGTGCTGTATATTGTCACCCTGCTTATTTAACTTCTGTGAAGAGTACATCAAGGGAAATGCCAGGCTGGATGAATCCCAAGCTGGAATCAAGATTATCGATAACCTCAGATATGCAGATGACACCACCCTAATGGCAGAAAGTGAAGAGAAATTAAAGAGCCTCTTGATGGGGGTGAAAGAGCAGAGTGGAAAAACTGGCTTAAAACTCAACATTCATAAAACTAAGATTATGGCATCCAGTCCCATCAGTTCATGGCAAATAGGTGGGGAAACAGTGAAAGCAGTGAGAGACTTATTTTCTTGGGCTCCAAAAGCACTGCAGATGGTGACTGCAGCCATGAAATTAAAAAACGCTTACTCCATAGAAGAAAACTATGACAAACCTAGACAGCTCATTAAAAAGCAGACATCACTTTACGGACAAAGGTCTGCAGAGTCAAGCTATGGTTTTTCCAGTAGTCATGCATGGATGTGAGAGCTGCACAGTAGAGAGGCTGAATGCCAAAGAATTGATGTTTTCCAACTGTGGTGCTGGAGAAGACTTCTTGAGAGTCCCTTGAACAGCAAGGAAATCAAACCAGTAATCCTAAAGGAAATCAACTCTAAATATTCATCGGAAGGGCTGATACTGAAGCTCCAATACTTTGACCACCTGATGCGAAGAACTGACTCATTGGAAAAGACCCTGATGCTGGGAAAGATTGAAGGCAGGAGGAGAAGGGAACAACAGAGGATGAGATGGTTGGATGGCATTACTGACTCAATGGGCGTGAGTTTGAGCAAGCTCTGGGAGATAGTGAAGGACAGAGAAGCCGGGCATGCTACAGTCCATGCGGTGGCAGAGTCGGACAAAACTGAGCGACTGAACAACTCTTTTCTGTTTAACAAACGTAGCATCCTGCACCTAATCTTACTTTCCTTCTTTCGGCTCACAGTTCATTTTTGGGCCTCGTGCCGGATGACTTTCCCTTCTTTTTTTACCGCTGCCTCCAAGTGTTTATCCTGGTCCTGTGCTCCCCTTGGTCGTCATCTCGGTCGAAGTCCACTCGCTTAGAGTCAGTAGAGGACACTGGAATAGCTCCCAGCTCTGGCCGCTGGCCTTTGCAGCCTTTCGATTGTCACAACTAGCAGATGCCCTTCGTTCGACCGCGCTTTTTGCCAATAACCACCTAAGAGAAATTAGAGGCAGTCTTGCGGCGGCCTGGGGATGTAGCTCAGTGGTAGAGCGCATGCTTTGCATGTATGAGGCCCCGGGTTCGATCCCCGGCATCTCCAGAACACGTGGTGATTTCTGTTTTGCTTTCTCTCGACCCCCAGAGTTTAGAAATGCAGAATCCAAGGAAACACCCTAAATTATCGTGAAGTTTGCGCAGGTTGTGGGCACGGCGGCGGCCTTCACCCACTCTAGGCTCAACCCAGCGTCGGTGCATTTAAACTTCGAACTGAAAATTCACGGAGTAAGCTCTTCGATGGCATCAGGATGCAAACATTATTCCTCCTCAGCGCCTGTGTTTCTCAGGGATGGAAAAGGGCTAGGGTGCTGGCAGAAAAGGGCGAGCAGAAAAGGGACGGAAGTGGGAAGGACGGTCAGTCAAGCATGACTGGTAGAGTTTAAATTTCTCAGGTTGCCAATAATCTTGTCTTTAGTGGCCCAATTTTGTCCCAATTAAATTCAACTTCAAACCTCAAGCTAGATTCAACCGGAACCCTTCCTTCAAGTAAAAGTTACTGAAACAAAACTCACGTGCCCGGCTAGCTCAGTCGGTAGAGCATGAGACTCTTAATCTCAGGGTCGTGGGTTCGAGCCCCACGTTGGGCGACAGGTGTATTTTGCTCTTAACTACTGGAAGGTTAATAGTGAGAAATACTTCTGTTCTTGATCCATGTGTATAAGTTGATGTGGGCTTCTTGCTGTTACGCTCTTGTTCTTTGGTTACTCTATCCTTTACCTACTAACAAAGCAACGTTTTATAAATTGTTTAAAGAATCCGCAGTGCAGGGGACGTCGGTTGGATGCCTGGTCTGGGAGGAACCCGCATTGCCTTGGGCAACTAAGCCTATGGGTCACAACTCTGGAGGCGTAGCGGCAACTACTGAAGCCTAGGTACTCTACAGCCTGAGCTCCACAAGAGATACCACTGCAATGAGAAGCTTGTGCACCGCAATTAGAGGAAGCACCCGCCCAGCAAGGAAGACCCAGTGCAGCCAAAAGTAAATTATTTTTTTAAATTGTTCAAAATGTAATAAAATTTACCATTTTCACTATTTTTTAAAAAAAATTATAGCTGATACACAATATGTTAGTTTCTGCTATACAGTATATATATATATATATATATATATACACATATGTCTATGTGTATATACTTTGTCATATTCTTTTCCATTATGGTTTATTAGAAGATAGTGAATATAGTTCCCTGTGCTATACAGTAGGATCTTGTTCATTTTCACTGTTTTAAAGTGCACAATTCTGTGCCTCTAAACACACTCACATTGCTAGGCAACCTCATCAACATCCATCCTCAGAACTTTTCCATATTGCCCAACTGCAATTCTACCCAGTGAACATTAGCTCCCGGATATCTACTCTCTGTCTCTATGCATTTGGCTATTCTTTGTTGTTGTTGTTTAGTCACTAAATCGTGTCTGACTCTTTGAGATCCCATGGGCTGTAGCCCACCAGGGATCCTCTGTCCTTGGGATTTCCCAGGCAAGAATACTGGAGTGGGTTGCCATTTCCTTCTCTGGTATCTTCTAGACCCAGAGATCCAACCCACTTCTCCTGCATTGCCTGGTGGATTCTTTACTGCTGTGCCACTCTAGGAAACTCATATAAGATGAATCAAAATTATTTTTCCTTTGTGATTGGGTTATTTCACTTAGCATGATGTCTTCAAGATTCTTCCATGTTGTAGCATGCTCTAAATTTCTTCCTTTCAAGGCTAAACAACAGGGGGTTCCCTTGTAGCTCAGACGATAAAGAATCTGCGTGCTTTGTGGGAGACCTGGGTTTGATCCCTGGGGTCCCAAAGAGACACGACTGAGCGACTAACACTTTCATTTTTCAATATTCCATTGTATGTATATACCATATTTTGTTTATCCATTTATCTCTCAGTAGACACTTCAGCTCAGTTCAGTTGCTCAGTCCTGTTCAACTCTTTGTGATCCCATAGACTGCAGCATGCCAGGCTTCCCTGTCCATCACCAACTCTCCAAGCTCGCTCAAACTTATTTCCGTCAAGTCGGTGATGCCATTCAACCATCTCATCCTCTGTCGTCCCCGTCTCCTCCTGCCTTCAACCTTTCCCAGCATCAGGGTCTTTTCAAATGAGTCAGTCTTTTGAATCAGGTGGCCAAAGTACTGCAGTTTCAGCTTCAGCATCAGTCCACTTAGATTCCTTTTGTCTTTCAGCAATTGTGAATAATACTGCTGTGAACATGGGTTTACTTATACCTGTTCTGTTCAAGTTCTTGCTTTCACTTCTTCTGCACATATATCTAGAAGTGTATTTGCTGATCATAAGGTATTTCTATGTTTATTTTTTTTAAATCGTCATACCATTTTCCACAGAGGCTGCACCACGAAATGAGTTTTTAAAACATCTTTTGAGTAGGTAATATACTGTACTATTCAAAAAGTGAAACATCTATAAAAATATTCAATGAAAAGAATCCAACTTCTATTCTCCTTTCTTAGGCAACAAGTTTGTATCCAGGTACATATTATTCCAGAAAATTTTTAATGCAAAGATATTTTTATTTTCCTCTGTTTTACACAAAGATATAATTATAGCTCTGTTACATTTTTATTTTCTTTCTATCTCAAGACATAGAAATTTTACTCAGTCTTTTTTGCAGCTGTCTAATATCCCACTTAGATGAATCCTAGTTCATTCAGCAGATCACCTACTGATGGATATTTATAGTTTCCAATCTCTTGCTATTTCAAGTGATGCTGCATTAATAAGCATATAGTGTAGTCATCATGCACTTTTGAACTTACATCTGTAAGGCAAATTACCAAAAGTAAGATTCCTGGGTCAAGTAAGATTCATTACATATGAAGCTGTAATTTTACAGAAATAGACAAATCACCAGGCTATGGCTCCTACAGGGCATTATTACTTCCCACCAGCCATGAATGAGACTGTTTCTCCACTGCTTTGGCGGCATCAAGCTGCTTGAAAAACAAACCTAACATGTGACTGTTCCTATATCCTTAATATTGCCAGGGTCCCTCATTGTCTGTCTTATAAGATAATAACCATTGCAGGGACTACAGGATACTACCTACAGAGAAAGGGACCTTCCTTTAGCCTCTCATAGGAGCATACTTGGACAAAAGATTTTGAAGATCACATTGTCACTCTAACTTATGATTTCTAATCCAACTGTATAGGATAACACTATTTTTTTCTCTTTTCAGACCTGTTTTTGTGAGAGCCATCGTGTTTTCTTCACTTGCAAAGCCATAACATCATTGAAAGGCCTGTTTAGTTATTTTTTATTTGGCAAATTTTCTCCCTTGGGCAGGTAGACTCCAATCAGATATAGGAAATTAAATTTGTATGTGATTTTCTATAAGGTCTTGGTGTCATGTAGGGCATATATAAATTATTAGATCATGCATGTAGATTGTGAAGTGATCTCAAATAATAATTATATATAATTTATATGTAAATACTGATCAACCATCTACTTGAATATTTTTATTTAAAATTTTCATTTGAAACAGAAAATTATCTCCAGGTTAGAAAACCTGCCTGCAATGCAGGAGACACCGGAGATGCAGCTTTGATCCCTGGGTCAGAAAAATCCCCTAGAGGAGGAAAGGGCAACTCACTCCAGTATTCTTGCCTGGGAAATCCCATAGACAGAGGACCCTGGCGGGCTACAGTCCATGGGATTGCAAAGAGTCGGACACAACTGAGCATGAACAAGTAGACTGATATTTTGACCAGTCTAAAAATATTCCAGTATCAAAAATAAAAATACTCCTGTATCTTTAACAGTGACTGGTTTCCCTTTCCTAAACTTGAGAAAATCATTCTTCTATGGTCTCTGTAGCGTCAGTAGAGATGGTTCAATCATCATCAAATGCTGACCCAATTATTTCAATGCTATTTATATCACATTGGTTTAAGGGTGCAAGTCCCCCTAGAAAAAGGCATATCTCAGTAACATCATGGGGAATGTGAATTTTGGGTAAGGAGGAAGACAAAATGTCAACTAGAGCAAGCTAATTATGGAGGACTCCCTGCAAAAGGAATAATGGCCAAAAAAGATGACCCAGAATGACCTGCTCCTCTAGTCTGTGTCAGGACCAATTGGATTAAAATCACTGCCTATTTTGGGAAACCCCTTCTGCTGTCATTTGAGATGTTCAGTGTCTAAGGGCAGTGGAAGGCTTTTGAAAAGGGAAAGGAATATATACTTCTTTTGTAATTAATATTCATTGTATTATAGTTACAAATGTTAAAGTCTAGTTTTTCTCACGGTTTTAAATTCAATTAAAATATTGTTGTTTTTCTTATAAAGCTAGAAAATATTGAAACAACCAGAACAATCCTTTTCATTGGTTTTTATGTGAATTAAAGCCACCGAAAGACATCATCCTGAACATCTAAGCCACTGAAGATATTCTCTAAAACATTTTAAATGATAATTACAGACTTTATCTGAACCCTCAATTCACGATGAGGTAAGGGAGGCACTGGTGAGGTCACACAGCTAGGACTTAGGGCTGTTTATTTTTTTATTTGAAATTTTCTGAATGAACCTGTGTGTTCATCTTAAAAACTCCACATTGTGTTAAAAATTCCTACTGTGTTCTTCATTTGCCTGGGGGTCCTCAAACACATAAAATCCTGTGTCCTCCACTCATTTTTCTACCCATCTGCAAACAAAACCAGCAAATGGTGTGGATGCAGTCATCAGAATGCAGAGCCTTGGGGGGTATAGCTGTGGCTCCTTAACCTCCAAGGTTCGGTAAGGAGGTCTTGGTTTTTTCCCCATCCTTAAATCCACCAGATTTATGCCTACTTCAGGGCCTTTGAACCTTCTGCCCCCTCTCCCAAAGTCCTTTTCTCCAAGATATTTGTAAGGTGGCTGTTTCTTATCTTTCTGACTCAGCTCATTGTCACCTCTTGTGATGTATCTTTCCTGGACTATCTCTCTAATACTGTCCTCTGCCTACCACTCTGTCAGATAACCCTCATTAATTTTCTCACAGTCTGTTTCACTCTCTAAGAGTACTTTTCTATCTGCTTGTTTGTTGTTTTAATTGCCTATTAGAAGGTAAACATCAGGAGGGCAAGTCTTTTTCACTGGCCTGTCTTTTTCACTGCAGTGTAAATGAATGAATGAATGAATGAAGTTTCCCTTTAACAGTGGCACACCATAGGTTTGTTGCAAGAGTGTGAAGAATCAATGTATGCCCAGCATCTAGAACAGTTTTTTGTCCATGTAAGGATTCAATTCACAAAATTTGTAGCTATTATTATTTCCTAACCCTGAAGTTTTATACAGTAACAGAATAACCAGAGGGAAAGGGAGATGATCAACAGAGTGACTATAGAAGGATATATCACGAGATCTATGAGGAATATAAATAAATGAGCCAGTGGGGTGGGAACTGGTGAATGTAGAGATAAAATAGAAATGGTGAAAGAGAGAAAAGTGTTGAAGCTGAGTGATGAGTACTTGGGACTTCTTAATACCATTCTATTTTAAATTTCTTAATAAAAGTTTAAAAAATAAAAGCAAAAAGTAGCACAGTTACTTTTGAGTGAGAGATTTAGCTAAATAATTTTGTAGAGTATTGATGTTGCATATGTTTGATTGAGGCTTATTTGGGGGAAAAAAAAAAGGTAAAGATCCAGCAAAGCTACAATTAAATAGAGCTCTCAGTGTATGTTTACATCCTTCAAAGGATTTTCCTAGGGAACCTCAGAAGTGGGGGAGCCAAACTTTGGTCCCATGCATTGTGTCCTGGCACCCATATTTGACTCTTTTATTTTTTACTAAAAAAAAAAAAAAAAAAAAACCTTTCTGAACTTGATTCTTTCAAGAATTCTTCCCAGTGAGGTCCAAAATTATTCTTTATCTAGGAAAAATTAAAGATAGGCCTGAAGTGTGAGTTTCTACCAGGAAACAAGTGTGCTTTCAAATTGTCAGGGCAGTGCTGAAAGGATAAAGGGGCCAATATTAAAGGGGCTTCCACTGACAAGCAGCAACAATTTAAGCATCAAAAAGAGGATAACTTTAGCATTAATTGAAACAAGATGAAACTACTAAAGCTCTCAAGCCCTATTGACAAATTAGCATTAAATGTAACCCAAAAGAAATACGACCCACATGAGACAAATTCCTGTGGAGCTTATTGCCCAGCCCAGCTGCCTCTTTGGTGTTAACCGTGTTGCAGTGAATTTGTTTACTGTCTCCCCAAGGAAGTCAGAGGAGACTCTAACATTAGCTGAGGCAGGGACCAAAGTCCACCTGGTGAAGAGTGACAGGACTGAGTGATGATCCTGGCCTCCCGGAGTCTTGGGTGGGTTTGGAGGGGGTACAGCAAGAGACACTCTGACAGTCCAGAGCCTGGGATGCCGGGACTGTACTGATTTATCTCAAATCAGTCAGTAAAATATGAGGAAAAAAAAAAAAAGAAATTGAGTGAGCAGGGGAAACTCTGGGAAAATTCTTCCAAATGGGGTCCAAAATTCTTCATTCTTCTAGGGCTCTAAGTTGTACATCTGGGCCCTAGCCGTTTTGGTCGGGTTTACATCTGTAAACCAAGCTAAGGCATATGAGTAAGTATTTTTTTAAAAAGCACTGATAAAGTTATGGGCATGATATTGATTTTGTGTCTGTGAAATTTACGTGAATGCAGGTAACCTAACAAGCTTTGCCATCACGTAGCTAGTTTTGATTATGCTTTGTCTGCATTTAAGATGTGAAAGTGCTTTCACTGCCAGGGCCTGGGATTTGATTCCTGGCCTGGCAATTAAAATCCCTCAAGCTGCGCAGCACGACATCCCAACCTTCCACCCCGCCCCCGCCTCCGCACAACCAACACCCACCCGCCCCGGCCACGCCCCAACGCAAAAAGAAAACAAAAAAACCCTGAGACTTTATTTTAAAAGAATTTGATTTACCACTCAGATATTTTATCTATTTGACTTTCAAGCTTGACAGAAGTCCTAGGGAAAGAAGTAGTTGCCTCTCGCTCGTGTAAATTGTTGTACCGTCAGGTGTATGAAAGTGTAAACCCCATTTTCCATGCATAGAAGCAGGCTACACTTCTTCAGAAGTCCACACCGTGTGCCTGTCTGCAGACATCTTTCAGGCCGGAAACTCTGGCCTGGGGACTCCCAAGTACCGCTGGTCTGCTTCTCTGAAGCCTTCGCTGACGTTTTGCCCTTGACCTCTGGAGCCCGTTTGCTAACACACTCTTTGAGTCTCATAGGCACGCAGCAGATGCGCAGCCAGTGAGGACGGATGAAGAAGGCGGCTGACCGAGACACCTGTGGAGAGGCTGATATTCTTTTTACTGTTCTATTCTGCCGCTGAAGACGGATGTGTAGGTGCAGGCCGGAAGTGAAACCAGTCAGGATAGAAAAACTCAGACTCGCTCGCGGTGGTGTCCGGTAAGGTGAAGGTTGTCGCGCTAATATTCGTCAGCGCTGAGCGGGAACCAGTCACCAGCAGATCTCTGGCAGAACCAGGTACTTTCTCGGCTATGCTAACTTGAATTTCTCGCGGTGCCCTGTTTCATTGCGCATTCTCCGTCCTTTAGCTCCGTCTGCTACTTCCTCTGCCCCACATTTAGTCACCTCGTGTGACGTGTCTGTGGCTCAGTGGCCTCACCTGCAGGAGAGGGAGACACCAACAACAGGACCAGACAGTCAACGTGACTGTGATAGATGGTGAGGTTATTACTGCTCTTTCCTGTGAACTCTCTTTCCCAGCCTGACTTCCACTATATGATTCCAACGCACTTCTTGTACTTTTTACTATTTCGTTTGTCTCTGAGTGGCATTCCTGCCTTCTGATCTAGGATTTTAAGTTCTGTGAAGGATGGCTCTAATGACAGACCACCTTCTTTTGCGCTACAGACCTAGAGATCCGTAATATACTCGCTTGAAGTGAACCGGTAATAGATTGGAAAAGAGAGCGGTAGGATAAAACTGTAAAAGCTAAGCATACTTTTACGCACATACATTCCAGGGACAGATGACAGAACTTGACAAATTAACTAGAAGAAAGTGGTTGTAGCTGGGGAAAATAGGAACATTTTCTTTGTTTCCGCCCGGTTTCGAACCGGGGACCTTTCGCGTGTTAGGCGAACGTGATAACCACTACACTACGGAAACACCTAAAGTGTATACTTTCCAAATCCCTTATAGACTATAGTCATTGTCATTGCTCAGGTCCTCCTCCTACCTCACCTGCTGGGTCAGAGCCTTTGGAACAATTCTACACTAGGACATCGGTCCCCTGGTGGCCCCAGGTAGCAGTGTTTGTCAAACTTGTGGAGCACGACCTGTTGGTAGGTTGTGAAATCAGTCAAGTTCAGCAATTAAAAAACAAAGGCGTGAATGAAAGCAGCTAGCCTCGCCGAAGGGAAGGTAAAACGTAGATAACCCTTTTCATTATCTGTCTTCTAGGGAGACTGCTGATGCTGGATAAGATTGCCGGCAGGAGGAGAAGGGGACGACGGAGGATGAGATGGTTGGATGGCATCACCGACTCAAAGGACATGAGTTTGGGTAAACTCCGGGAGTTGGTGATGGACAAGGGAGGCCTCGAGTGCTGCGGTTCCTGGGGTCGCAAAGAGTCGGACACGACTGAGCTATTGAACTGAACTGAACTGACGGGGACTGCTGCCAGGTTTAAATTTTCACATAATATGTGCTGTATTGATAGTTACGCTTCAAAGGATTCAAATACAAAGTACATGAGATATGAAAATATTTCTGTCAAAATATATGTTAAATACGAAAAGCAACAATGAAATTAATTTTACATATGCTTTCAGAAAAACTATTTCTTAGAAATAATATAAAATTATTAAGAATAAAGGGGAGATTGAAACATATCAAGTTTTAAGTCGATGTTACTTAAATAAAGCTGAAATTTTTATTAAATTTTGAAAATGTAGTGAAATCTCTTAGGTACCTTATAAAAATAAAATTCATCAATCCTAGCATTTGATGCCCAGAATTGGGATGAAATTTAACGTATATTATATGTAGTTTACATGTATGCAAATTTAAGAGCAGTATGGATGGTTTAAAATACTGCAAAGTGTTTTTCTGCCACCAGCGCTGGTGGCCAAAGACCAAGGTAACCAGGAATTGGAAAACAGGCTCAGTCGTACTGAGTGGGGATTCTTAATGTGTGAGTAGGGATTCTGTGAAAGGGAAGCCCCTCTCCCCTAGAGCACAGGGCAGGAGACTCTCTGTCAGAGTCTAGTTCAAGGTTAGCAAGGAGACTGCAAGTGGCTGAATTCATGAACGTGTTACGATTTTCCCTTCCTAAGCCATAATTTGACTCTACCCATTTGTCCTTCCTTTTTTGCACATCTCCACTCCCTTGGCTTCAGTGGAAGTTTTGCTGCTGGGTTTCCTCCTAATCGGACTCCTCCATGTACTTGAGGCCATCTCCCTGAGGGTCAGATCTCAGCTCACACTTGACCCACTCTCCTTCCCTGCATCTGTGACTCCAGCTGTGACCGCTCTCCCCAAGTTTCAGATCCTCCTGCCTTGGACATGTCCTTTTAGACATCTCCCAACCTGTACAAGACTGAACTGACTAAACCTCTTTCCTCCCTCCCCTAACAGGCCCAATCTTCAGTATCTGATCTTGACTATTAACCCATATAAAACAGAAATCCAGGAGACCCCTTTCCTACCCTGAGTACAAACCATACATCCAGCTCCTTTGCCGCTTCTCCGGCTGGCTGCTGCCTTCACCCTGGCGCAGGCCCCTTCCTGTCTGGACTGTGGTTGTGTCCTTCCAGCTCCTCTCTCCGAGGAAGTCTCACTTCCTTCACACCTCCAGCTCTTCATTCCTGAAAGAAACCAAACCGTACATCAGAGTCTTTCTGCCTCTCCGGCCTTTAAAGAGCAAAGATCCTACCATGCATTAGCCTGATGTCTGAGCTGTTGAACGCCAAGAGCTACATAGGTCACTTACTAGCAGAGGGATCGAAGAAGGCAATGGCACCCCACTCCAGTACTCTTGCCTGGAAAATCCCATGGATGGAGGAGCCTAGTGGGCTACAGTCCGTGGAGTCGCTAACAGTCGGACACAACTGAATGACTTCACTTTCACTTTTCACTTTCATGCTTTGGAGAAGGAAATGGCAACCCACTCCACTGTTCTTGCCTTGAGAATCCCAGCGACAGGGGAGCCTAGTGGGCTGCCATCTATGGGGTCACACAGAGTCCGACACAACTGAAGCGACTTAGCAGCAGCAGAGGGATTCCAAACAAGACCTGGCTTGAGGGGCTTCTGTGGAATGTGTGGAGAGGAGAGAAAAGCAGAAATTGTAGCAAAAAGCTGGGGAGGGTGTGCCCTCGGCTTGTTGGAAGACAGGGAAGAGAAATGTGTACATTTGGGCTTTCTCTTAATGAAAAAGTCAGAATCTTTTAGGAATGTTTTCCAGTCCCAGTAAAGGTGGTAAAAAAAAAAAAAATCCCTGAAGCAACTTTGCAGATGAATTTGCAAGCCTTTTGCAACACGAAATGCCAAAGTCCAAACTATTTCAACGCTGGTTTGTTTAGACCCGACGATTCCAAGAAAAGATGGTAGTAACAGTAACTCCCCAGGGATGTGTGAGTTATGAGTGTACTAGGAACTCTACCTGTTTTACCAGCCATTTCCTGTCTGCACTGTCTTCAGAGGGTGTCATGCTAAACTCTCCCTAACTCTTCCTTTCCATACACTTCTGAGACTGAAGGTGATAACCATCCTTCACTTAGAAAGTTTAATAAACCAGCTTTGTATAATCAGCCAACTTCTGTTGTGGTCTGGTATGTATGTGGGGAGACTTCTACAGATGGAAAATAGAAAATGAGATTAATTTACAAGACTGAGGAACAATAAATGGAAATAATGAATTCATGTGAAGTTAAGGAAGAAGCTGGCGACAAGACCTGCTGAAGATGTTCATGTTAGGGTCTTTTTATAAAAGGGCATTTTAGCTGGAGAGGATGTGACGAAAAGGGAACACTCTTACATTGTTGGTGGGAATATAAACTAGTACAGCCACTATGGAGAACAGTGTGGAGATGCCTTAAAAAACTGGAAACAGAACTGTCATATGACCCAGCAATCCCACTGCTGGGCATACACAATGAGGAAACCAGAACTGAAAGAGACACGTGTACCCCAATGTTCATCAAAGCACTGTTGTCAATAGCTAGGACATGGATGCAACCTAGATGTCCGTCGGCAGACAAATAAGGAAGTTGTGGTACATACACAATGGAATATTACTCAACTATTAAAAAGAATGGATTTGAGTCAGTTCTAATGAGGTGGATGAAACTGGAGCCTATTATACAGAGTGAGGTAAGTCAGAAAGCAAAACACCAATACAGTATATTAACGCATATATGTGGAATTTAGAAAGATGGTAACGATGACCCTATGTGCAAGACAGCAAAAGAGACACAGATATAAAGAACAGACTTTTGGGCTCTGTGGGAGAAGCCGAGGGTGGGATGATTTGAGAGACTACCATTGAGACATGTATATTACCTTACGTGAAACAGATGACCAGTCCAAGTCTGATGCATGAAACAGGGCACTCAAAGACATTGCACTGGGACCACCCAGACAGATGGGATGGGGAGGGATGTTGGAGGCGGGACTGGGACCAAGGGACACACGTACACTGGTGACTGATTCATGTCAGTGTATGGCAAAAACTACAATCTTGTAAAGGAATTAGCCTCCAATTAAAAGAAATAAATAAATAAAACAAAAAGATAAGTTTTAAAGAACTGTAAAGACCTGTCGTAAGCATATCCTCCAACATGCCTTTCCCCAGAATAATGTGTTTGATAGGTCATCAGTCTTAGAACTCTATAAATAAAATGTATCATGATTTTAAGATTTTAAAAGGTGTGTGTGCGGGGGTGGGGGGGTGGGCGGTGGGGGGGTTGGGGTTGGGGGGGGTGTCATTTTAACATTCCTTTATGGAGACTAAGATGTGTAGGGCAACATTTCTCAAAAGATCGACTCAGTATCGAGCTTAAAGAGAATATATTGAACGTGAGGGCTTCAGACTTCGAAATAGGGCCGAGGCTTTAAGAGCGCGGAATACTAACCTCAAAACACCTGGTAAAGTGGTCGCTAATCAGGGGGCCCTGGGGTCATACCGCACTTTCTGGAGGAGGGTTGTCTCGTAAACAAGGAATTTGTCGCCGGTATTCAACCTTCACTGTCCCCTTTGAGCTTGGTGCACTCCATCTGTTCTGTAGCCCAGCCACTGGCCATCATCAGCGGGAAGATGGATCCCAGAAGGGTCTGGGTGTGCTGCCCTTACATTGAGATCTCTTTTATTGTCTCATTTTCCAAAATTAACTGTCGCCCAACGTGGGGCTCGAACCCACGACCCTGAGATTAAGAGTCTCATGCTCTACCGACTGAGCTAGCCGGGCTACAGATAGGAGTACAACTCCTGTCCCAGGAGACCAAAATCCAGCAAGAATGCAGATCACTAAACAACTACAAAAGTACTATGGAGCTCCTACTGTGCGCCTGGCGAAGGGATCTGAAATCTACACCCTCTCGACGTGGGATAGCTGGCCATGCAGGCTTCCGAGGGGAAGAGCAAGGAGATTAGCTGAGGTGCCAGAACCAAATTTCCATTGGAGCACTTAGAGTATTGCCTGCTACAGTGCCGCTTCACTGCCAGTCTCCGAGAAACAGAAATACAGGTAAACATAGACACACACACACACGTTTTTGATGTGACGGTCTTCACTCCAGGACGCGAGAGAGGTAGTGACTAAAATTGAAAAGTAAAAAAATAATAATAATAAAATAAAATTGAAAAGTAAACGATGTTTCCGCCCGGTTTCGAACCGGGGACCTTTCGCGTGTGAGGCGAACGTGATAACCACTACACTACGGAAACGCCCACAACGTCTCTCTCGCTGATTACTCCCTGAATCTACACATGGCCCCTAATGGTCTGGACAAGATAAGACAAGATCCCGAAGGGACATGGGGGCTCCCTTTAGGGGCGGTCTGAACCACGTTCAGGTCTGGTGGTCCCATTTATCTGCCACAGTAGCGCTTGCAGCTCCTGGCACGGCCTAATACATAGTTTATGCACGAAGATTCGTAGTTTGGGCGCGTTCCGACCACCATTTTATAAAGCACATGTCCTTTTGGAGTTTCCACAAGAGGCGAGAAGCGCCTCGAGATCAGGGTCAATTCTGCGTGCCCAGTTCTGGCATTGCGCAGCGCCCAACACTCATTAGGGAGTCCCGTAACTTTCCCTGCTGTTTAAAAAAAATTTTTTTTTAATTAAGCAAGATCATGTTTTTTAAAAACATCAAGTATTATTTCTATCGCACAAACAATCCATTTGGCTGAGATGCTCCAGGTACCACAGCAGCATCTTTACCGATACCGTTCTACATCCTAGCTAGGATTCTCTCAAGTAAAACCCAATGCCGCAAACCCAGTTTGAGCCCCTGCTCTTACACTGGGACTCCACGAAGACAGACCTCGAAGTATTCTGGGCTTGGAGCACGCGTGGTGCACAGCTCAGAAAGAGTTGAAGGACTCAATAACACTTGGGGGGTGGGAAACATTATTTTTTTCTTTAAGGCAATACATTGACTTGGTTCAAGTTCGAAAGATACAGAACGACATTTACAGAACTGTCCTAGATAAATATTCATCCAGAGATAGACAACAACTATGATAATGATGGATAGCTAAACCTTCTATCTCACTTACTATGTGCTAGGCAATATTATAATAGTTTTGCACGACAGTAATTTCACTAAACCCTCTGAGATAGGAACTACCTTTTATGAATTAGCACATGACTCTGGTGGCTCAGAGGTTAAAGCGTCTGCCTCCAATGCCGGAGACCCGGGTTTGATCCCTGGTGATGGGAAGACCCCCCTGAAGAAGAAAATGGCAATCTACTCCAGTACTCCTTCCTGGAGAATCCCATGGACGGAGGAGCCTGGTTCACCGGGTCGTAGAGTCGGACACGACTGAGCGACTTCACTTGGTCACTTATAAAGCTAAACATCCTATCCCTCTCCCTTCTTTACAATTATACTCTACACATTGTTTAGCACCTTGGTTTTTTCATTTCATTTGTACATTTTGGGGAGGATTCCCTTTTTCACATCTGAAGTGTTCCATTTGTGAATGTGCATGTCATGATTTGCTACTGTTCCTTTACTGATGGCAGTTAAGAAAGTTCATCTAAACGAAGCGACAGTGACCGATGGTAGTTTCTACAAAGTGTGTAGAAATGCCAACTACAGTGGGGAGGATGGGAGGGGTCTCCGGTCCTACCTCCACCTCACTTCTACAGACCCCGCCCCCTAGTCAGTCTCGGACCGACTCTCGGAGTCTTCAAACAACAAAGTCCTTCGCCTAGATGGGCCGGAAGTACTTCAAGGTTCTCACCGACACCCGCCCTTCCCATTTCCGGTATCGGCCGTGGGGAGTTCCTGCAGCAGTTCTCCGTGTCCGGTCGGTAGGATGGCGCCGGGCCGATACGGTCATAGCATAGAGAGTAGACAGGTGCCAAGCCCCTCCAAGGTCCCCCGAAATTTATCCCCAGTGGCGAGCGATGGGGGAGGCCGGGCTTTCAGTTTCGTCTGCGTTCCCCACTCCCTCGCATTACAGAGTCGTACGCCTCCGTCCTTCTAGGCCTCCCTCCCTGTTCCTGAGTGCCTGCTAGAGCGTCGCCTCACCGTTTCCTGTCATCTGGAGACCCGGGGCGGGGAAGCGGCAGCAGAAAGGGGCGTAGCGTGACCTGGGAGGGAGCTCGCGATCTTGGGTGGTTAGCAGCACCGGAAGTGTTAGGGGAGGTCGGAAGTGAGGGGGCGGAGCCAGGAAGTGAGGAGGGGCGGGGGTTTATGAGGAGGCCAAGGGAGCGTTGGGGCAGATTTGCACTCAGGGCCACCTGAGGGACTTGGCGGTATCGCTCAGCCCTGTCCCCTCCCCTTTCAGGGACTCGGTTGTGGTCTGGGAGTAGGGAACTCTGTGTGCAGGGGTGTGTTGTCGGGAGGACATTTCTTTGGCTGCGCTTGAGGCGAGGTGTGGAGGGTCAGGGCTGGGGGTGGGGCTGGGTCGTCAGGGAGTCTGAGAGGGAAGACCCCCCCCACCCCCACCACTCACCACCCATCTATATTGGCTGACTGGACACTTAAGATGGCTGCCGTTGCCATGGCACCCAACCCTGTGCAGACCCTTCAGGAGGAGGCGGTGTGCGCTATCTGCCTCGATTACTTCACGGACCCCGTGTCCATCGGCTGCGGGCACAACTTCTGCCGAGTGTGTGTAACCCAGTTGTGGGGAGGGGAGGATGAAGAGGACAGAGAAGAGTTAGACCGGGAGGAAGAGGAGGAGGATGCAGAGGAGGAAGAAGTGGAGGCTGTGGGGGCCGGTGGGGGTTGGGACACCCCCATGCGCGATGAAGACTATGAGGGCGACATGGAGGAGGAGGTCGAGGAGGAAGAAGAGGGTGTGTTCTGGACCAGTGGCATGGGCGGATCCAACTGGGACAACATGGACTACGTGTGGGAGGAGGAGGAGGAGGAGGAAGACCTGGACTACTACTTGGGGGACATGGAGGAGGACCTGAGGGGAGAGGAGGAGGAGGACGAGGAGGAAGTGCTGGAGGAGGACGAGGAAGAGGAGCTAGATCCCGTCACCCCGCTGCCCCCGCCTCCAACTCCTCGGAGGTGTTTCACCTGCCCTCAGTGCCGCAAGAGCTTTCCTAGGCGGAGCTTCCGGCCCAACCTGCAGCTGGCCAACATGGTCCAGGTGATTCGGCAGATGCACCCAACCGCTGGTCGGGGGAGCCGTGGGAACGAGCAGGGAATTTGTCCCAAACACCAAGAAGCCCTGAAGCTCTTCTGCGAGGTGGATGAAGAGGCCATCTGTGTGGTATGTCGAGAATCCAGGAACCACAAACAGCACAGCGTGGTGCCATTGGAGGAGGTGGTGCAGGAGTACAAGGTGAGAGTAGAAGATGGGAGTTTAGTTGGGGTGGAGAAGAAGTAAGAGAAACTGGGGAAAGGAAATGGTGTCTTTCCCGTTCAGAGAGCCTCGTGTACTGTTGAGCTGATTCTCCTTACCTAAGCACTTACTGGCACCAGAATGGTTAGAGTGAGAAGGATCCTGGACACAGACAAAGTAGACACAGTGAAGAAGACCAGGGAAGACTGGCTTCCTCAAACGAAATCTGGTGGTGTCATATCACTGGACTTTGTCTCTTGGGGAAAAGCCACTGCTGTTTTGCCCTTCCACTGTCCCTAAGTTATAGAAATGCAAGTGACAAGCCCTTAGGGCTTTACCAGCCGTCTTATTTAACTGTGAATGACTCTTAAAACTCTATCCCTGATTAAAACCTCTAGAAATGGAAAGAACTTGCTCAGTCACAGAGTCCTGGCCGACTCTTTGCGACCCCATGGACTGTAGCCTGCCAGGCTCCTCTGTCCATGGAATTTTCCAGGCAAGAATACTGGAGTGGGTTGCCATTTCCTTCTCCAGGAAAGAGGTTGGGCCTCAAATAATAAGGTGTTCTGAGGAACAGAAGTGTATATTGACTAACTACTAGAATCAGACTCATATACTCTGCTCTTGTTCTAATGGGTTCCCCACCCACTCCAAGATATGGCTTTGTTTTCCCCTTGAGGAATCATTCTGGTGTACTGGCCAGGACTTCTTACCTTTCCTGGGTATTTAAAAAAGAGGAATAGCCTTTTAAGTCAGAAGATCTGGCCCTTAGTCTCTGAATGTCTTTGAACTTTATAATTTCTCCGGGATTGAAAGTTAATGTTTACGGAACACTTACTATGTACCCCTGCACTGTACTAAGCACTTTTTCATGGACTGTCTCATTTAAAATTGAAAACAACCCTGTGAGTTTGCTGTGGTTTGTATTCCCGTTTTACAGATTGGGAAACGGAAGGGAAACAGAAACAGAGATGTAAGTAATATACACACAGGGCCACACAGTTACCTGTAACCCGCCTACGCCTGCCTCGCCTTTCCTGGCCTATACTGTTTGACAGCATCACCACTATTTAGATGTCTGTTGTTTGATTTTTCTGACATGTGACTTTTCTTCTTCAAGTTTGATTCTAATTTAGTTAACATCTTTTTGGACACAGGTAAAGGAGATTTGTGTGTGAGATAGCTGGTAGAAATAACATTTACCTAAGTGCCAGATGGTTTGTAGAAGTGGAACCAGGAGGAGAGAGTAGCTGCTTCTGTGTAGTCTGCACAGAGCTTTTCTGTTTTATGACTTGTGTTTTCATAATCTCCTGATTTGTACAGTAACTTCATTTGGGTTTTATTATCATTACCCCAGTTTTAGAGTAAGATGTCTGGAGCTTCTCAGCTGGGAGTGGTACGTACAGTTAAGACAAACCTACACCCCTTATGACAAGTAACTGTTCCTCCCACAGAGTGATTGTCAAACCTGGCTGATTGTTCCAGTTATTAGTGGAGGTTTTCAGAAGTACGATGGGCCCTACCGTCATTGATTCTGAATCACTGACAGGGAGGGTTATCTTTAGAAAGCCCAGGCTACTATGGAAATCACTGCACTGGTACTACCACCTGCCTTTTAGGCCCTACATTATTAGGGGACATTGTGAGCTCCTTTTGTCCTTCCCTTTTGTATCCTCTTGGCTTCTAGTTACCTGTACCCATCAATGTGTAGTCATTTTGTTAACTGGATCCCAGGGTGGCATATCCATGGGGCATTCCATCCCTTCTCCACCCTCTTCTTGCAGAACTCTTCTGAAGAGCTTCTGAAACTGGATTTTAATTTGTGTTAGCTGTAGCTGTTGAATGCCAGCCCAGTAGAGCTCTGCAATTTGAAAAGGCCACTAAACACAAAGTCTGACATTAACTGATCAGTAAATGTAAATACATACGTTTTATTATGTCCGACTAATTTTTTGAGTCTCCTCTTCTAAATTACAGGGTATTTTACAGGCAGGTAGTTTCTTTTCAGATACATACACTAACTAGCACTAGCTTGGCACAGTGTTGTTTTGTAGAAATATTTCTTTATTGAATAGGTAATAATGCACAAATGATATATAAATAAAGCTTAAAAAAAGTTAAAGGTTCTTGAAAATTTCTCTTAAATGGTACTCTATTTGGATTCATGTATGAATTTTTTGTCCATAATTTAGGAAAAATATTAAATAAGAAATATAAGCATAAATGTTGAATTAATAGAGTTGAAATTATTGACCCTACTGGAAAAAAATGGAAAATAATATAGCAAAGGGCAAGTTTTTGTGTTGTTTATATTATTTTTATGTTATGGATTGATTGTAATTTTATTATGATTTTTTTTTTCAACTATTTAACCTTGCAATGACTACCTTTTGTGCTCTGGGTCAGTAACCTCTTTAGATCAAGGGTCATTATCAGATTGTCATTGGCAGCTTAGGCCTGGGTAGGGAATTCTAGATAACATTTAGTACTGATCTTTTGTTCTGTGCCAGACATTGTGCTAAGCATCGTGTCCACAAGGTAGATTCTCTTATTCCTAGTTCCCTTTTTAAGATGAGGTAACTTGAAGCATGGTCACCTGCCTGCATTCAGGTTCAAATTAGAGTCTAGGTGTGAGCTCTTCTAGACTGTATTACCCCCTCAGGAAAAGAGGTAGAAAGGCAGAAGTAGTAGTAGAAGGCATTAAAAAGGAAAGGGCACAAAAACCAGGGTTATCCATTCTGGTCTTTAAAGCACAAGATTCTGTTACAAACGATTAGAACATAGAGCTCAAGTGCATTTTTGTTGCACGAGTTAAAACTTTAGGAGGAGAGTGTATTTGTCTTCCATTTAGCAAGTAATTGAGTGGGAGAGAAGCATAGAAATTAAAATAAGTGGGGTCCATGCTCCCGTGAGCCTGTGTGTCCTAGGGACAGAACACATGTAAGTGATTACAGTGCAGGGAAGTCTTGTAAAGGTGTATTCATGTTCCTTGGGATCACAGAGGAAGTTGGGGGTGGGGAGCATCAGGGGCATGGTCAGGTAGCTGGGTTTTAAAGGAAGAATGCCTTGGGCTAAGTTTAGAAGGGCAGTCCCAGACAGAGGGAGTAGCATGGATAAAAGTATGGAATTATGCTCAGGAAAAGACTAGAAGTTTTATGTGACTAAAACAAGATTCTGTGTCCAGGAGGTAGGTATAGGAGGGGAGGCTAGAAATGAAGGTGCAACGAGAGCCTCATATATTGCAAGTCATGGAGAACTGTTGAAAGATTTTTAGCATAGGCATAAAATCATCAGAAAAGTATTTAGAGTTGAAAATTATAAGGAAGATTGCTTATGAGGGGGAAGGGACCATATGTAAGAGCATTCATATGGAAAGACTGTGCATTGAGGTGCTCAAGCCATGTTCACTCCAAGGAAAAGGAGGTAGAAAGGCAGAAGTAATAGAAGGCATAAAAAAGGAAAGGGCACAAAAACCAGGGTTATCCATTCTGGTCACTCCCAACTCTTGAGTGTGGTGCTGTGTAGTCATCAGGATCCTACCTTTATTTATTATTTTGACCAGGCCGAGTGGCATGCCGGATCTTATTTCCCTGACTGGGGACTGAACCTGTGCCCTGTGCAGTGGAAGCTGCAGAGTCTTAACTGCTGGACTGCCAAGGAAGTCCCAGAATCTTAAACTTGTAGACTTTGGACATGAGTTCAGGAGGAGGGTTAAAAGCCTTTGTCATCATCTGAAGAGAAGAAAGGGGAGGAAGGGAATTTGATGCTCATTTAATACCTGTAATGGGCATCAGGCTTTGAGCCCAAACCCCTGCAGGGAGAATGGGGGATATGGCCTTTGAGGGCAGGTGCTTCTCCTGTCCAAGACCTCTAACTTTCCTTTCTCCATTTCTTTAGGCCAAACTGCAGGGGCATGTGGAACCGCTGAGGAAGCACCTGGAGGCTGTGCAGAAGATGAAGGCCAAGGAGGAGAGGCGGGTGACAGAGTTGAAGGTGAGTGAATGTCCTTGACAGGGCTGACTGACTGGTTCTATGGTTAGAGCAGGAAAGATGGGCTCTCACAAGTGGTGACTGGATCCTCTGAAGAGGGACAGCCAAGGCCTGGGAGAAAAGTAGATACCTTCTTGGGTGTCTTGTGAGGAGAGGGGTCTTAGCAGCTCAAAGAAAGAATTAGTTGCTCAGTTGTGCCCAACTCTGCAATCCCATGAACTGTAGCCCAACAGACTCCTCTGTCCATGGAATTCTCCAGGCAAGACTACTGCAGTAGGTTGCCATTCCCTTCTCCAGGGGATCTTCACCACCCAGGGATTGAAACCAGGTCTCCTGCATTACAGGCAGATTCTTTACCATCTGAGCCACCAGGGAAGCCTCAGCAAATCAAGAGGCTTGTTTATTCCTAGGTTCCAAAATAGAATGAAATAGGTTTAGCTGGAGAGGGCTGGTCCCTGGCTCAAGGTTGCAGAGCAGGTTTACCATCCTAGACACTTAACCCTAGACCTGCTGCCCCATACCATCACTCCAGATAGCACAGAGGACAGAAGAGGGCAGGCAAAATTCATATACCAGCTGTCAGAAAAGCTCCAGGGTCCAAGACAGATGTCAAGTGGTGGGCAAGGCATGAGTGAAGGAATGTCAGCATTACAGAGACCTATTATCTTCCAGTCTGGTGTTTTTCAGCCTTTTTTCATTATTGCTTACCCCTCCCCCATGGAGTATTTTTAAATATTTTTCCCCTAATTCCAGCCTTTTACTCCTGCGTCTTTTTGTAAAGCTGGTAGGCACTGGAATGACCTGGCAATGAGCTTTGGACACCAAGCCAGGGCATCCCTCCTATCTGACTTCTTCCCCCATCTCTCCAGTGCCTGCCATCCTGGCAGGGTGGCTGAGCCTTGCCACTTTCCAGGACCCATGCTCATTCATTGCCACCTATACATTAGGGACTTTGTTGCTGGGCATCTAGTGGTAATCTTGAGTCTGGGAGTCAGGGGTTTTCTTGCTTCTAGCCTGCTGCCCAAATTGAGATGTTTAGGCTCCTGAGGTGCAGCGGTGTCAGGAACTGAGTTTCACTGGGATAGAGAGTGAAACTATTTTCTTCACACACTTGACCGGCCAGGACTTCCCTGCATACTCTGGCCTTTTAATTCTTTTTACATACCCTTAAGAATGTCTCCAGCTTATATCTGGGTGAAAAGTGTGCTGATCATCCAGGGTTGCCCTTCCGAGGCAAATGGGGTGGGAATGGGTAGAGGTCTTCTCTCTTTATATATTAACATTATCTACATAATATTTTTGATTTTGCCTCATGGCCCATAAAGTGTAAAATCTAATCTGACCCTTTATGGAAAATTTACTGACATCTGACCTAGAAGGATTGGGTGACTTTCCCATGGTCATTAGTGGAATAGCCAGGACCCTGATTTTGTATCTTGATTCCTGAATTTTTTATTTCAAAAACTTCTCACCAAGCACCTACTCGGTAGTCGGCACTGTTCCAGGGTCTGAGGACCCTGTGGCAACAGAGCTTACAGAGCAGTGGGGAAAGAGGATTTTAAAAGATACTCCAATGTAAATATAACCTTTCAAATTGAGGCATATGCCACGAGAAGATACGATATTTATGTAAGTGACCCTGATTTAGATCTGGAAGAGAGATAAGACTTTTCTCAGGAATATTTAAGCTTAGACCTGAAGAAAGAGTCAAGTAGCCAAGGTGTAGATAAGCGTTTCAGGCAGTGGTTGGTGGGTTTGGGATCATTGTGCTTGGCTTTAGCATGCTAAAGCCTGCTAAAGCCAGGAGATGGGGAAGGGGTCGGGGGCTCTTTTCCATTCAGAATGTAGGGCTCCTTTGCCTTGGATTGAGGGGCAGCAGTTACCAAATTGGAGGTTTGTTTCTGTGTGTTGAGGTGGTATCCACCATCCCCTTTGCATCATCCCAGAGCCAGATGAAGTCAGAGCTGGCAGCTGTGGCCTCAGAATTTGGTCGGCTGACACGATTTCTGGCCGAAGAGCAGGCAGGGCTAGAGCGGCGCCTCCGAGAGATGCACGAAGCTCAGCTGGGGCGTGCAGGAGCAGCAGCCAGCCGCCTCTCAGAGCAGGCTGCCCAGCTGAGCCGCCTGCTGGCTGAGGCCCAGGAGCGAAGCCAGCAAGGGGGCCTGCGGCTGCTCCAGGTAAGCAATGGCCCCTTCCTTGTCCACCCCCCCCGAGCCCTGTGTCTGCTGTATCAGGTGGTGCTTAACAAACACCTGTCCAGAGCTACCTCTCTTCTCATTGGGAGGAACCCACAATGATTTAACCCAAGTTTTTGAGGCTGGAGACAGATTAGTTGATACTGAATGTGGTGTGTGATAAATGTACCTAATGAAAAGAATGAAGATTCTGTTTGTAAAAGGATTTTGAGTTTGGAAAAGAGTTTTTGACATTAACATCTTGAAAGATAGGACCAAGTCATATTGTGAAAATTCTTTCACTGGGGCTGTAAATTCTGGTGGGCTCACAGCAGGATGGGTTAAATTAGGCATGAGTCATATGGGTGATTGAGATGGATGCATGTTTATTGAAGGCCTTGTATATGCTTTCTCACTCACTGTCCAAGTTCAGTTCTTTCTCTGGCTGGAATCAGATGGGGAGAAGGGAACCATCCCTGTGCAGCTGACTCTCTGTTTCTTTCTCCCTCTCCCTCTTTTTGTTATTCCCAGGACATCAAGGAGACTTTCAATAGGTGTGTTCTCACCCTTTATCCTTGTGACCCAATGGCATCTGGTTCCCCATCCCTGCATCTCTTGGATATCCCGCTCCTCTCCTTCCTTCCCCAGGACCTGAGTTTCTGCCTCCTGGACCCTCTCCTTCCCCTAGCTTCTGCTCTTCCCTCTGGGAATATCATGGTCCCACCCCCTGCCCGGTCCCCTTCTCCAGGTGTGAAGAGGTACAGCTGCAGCCCCCAGAGGTCTGGTCCCCTGACCCGTGTCAACCCCATAGCCATGACTTCCTGACAGACGCCATCGTGAGGAAAATGAGCCGGATGTTCTGTCAGGCTGCCCGAGGTAGGGAGGTCACCTGTTCGACCTTCCTTTGCCTTTCCCTTCACAGACCTGAGATTGGGTTCTGAGGGAAAGTTGGGCCCTGGGGGAATGGGTGCTAAAATTGGAGCAGGATAAAGGCAGGCCAATTGGGGCTTCAAGCTGAGAGCAGCTTTTTTGTTCTAGCCCAGGTGGGTGTTGGGGAGTAAAAGCCAGGACCAGAGGGAAAACCTGTCTGGTGTCCTGAAAACAGAGTGGGGGAAAAAAGTGGAGCCCCTAGGAACTTGAGCCCAGACTCTGTTGGGGCAGGGAGCTGAAGACAGTTGGATGGTGGGGAGGGCGAGAGGTGAAGGGGGAGGGCAGCAGGAAAGGCCAAACTGTGGAGTTAGCCACCAACAGGGAGCAGTCGTTCAGCCCTGGCGTATTTGTCCTCCCTCCTCCCAAGTGGACCTGACGCTGGACCCTGACACGGCTCACCCGGCTCTGATGCTGTCTCCCGACCGCCGGGGGGTCCGCCTGGCAGAGAGGCGGCAGGAGGTTGCTGACCATTCCAAGCGCTTCTCGGCTGACTGCTGCGTGCTGGGGGCCCAGGGCTTCCGCTCTGGCCGGCACTACTGGGAGGTAGAGGTGGGTGGGCGGCGGGGCTGGGCGGTGGGTGCTGCCCGTGAATCAACCCATCATAAGGAGAAGGTGGGCTCTGGGGGGTCCTCTGTGGGCAGTGGGGATGCCAGCTCCTCTCGCCATCACCACCGCCGCCGCCGCCTCCACCTGCCCCAGCAGCCCCTGCTCCAGCGGGAAGTGTGGTGTGTGGGCACCAATGGCAAACGCTACCAGGCACAAAGCTCAACGGAGCAGACACTGCTGAGCCCAAGTGAGAAACCACGGCGGTTTGGCGTGTACCTGGACTATGAGGCTGGGCGCCTGGGCTTCTACAATGCAGAGACTCTGGCTCATGTGCACACCTTTTCGGCTGCCTTCTTGGGCGAGCGTGTCTTCCCTTTCTTCCGGGTGCTCTCCAAGGGCACCCGCATCAAGCTCTGCCCTTGATCAGCCTGCCACCCGCATGGGCCCCTCTGGTTAGCACTAGGGGGGCGGGTGGTGGTGGAAGGTGGCCCATAAGTTTGGGGGCTAAAATGCTCCCGTTCTTGCGTTGCTTCATGCTCCTCCTTTGACCCCAGGCCCCTGCTTCTACTTCTAGGAGTCTAATAAAACTCTCCTAGCCTCCAGCTCAGCTTTCTCTCACCTACTGGGTCTGTTCAACAGGTCTGCATGGGTCCCTGATGACAACAGCTGCCTGGTGTTCCCTTCCTGTCTGCCCAGGGATCTGAGTTTTTGAGTAGGGGATGATGGGAGGTTGTAATCTCATTACTAAACTTCCCTTTCCCCATTCCTGTTCAACTTTCATGTCAGTTCTGAGGCTGGAGGATTTGGGCAAGACTCATGACAGCCCTCATTCCATTTTCTGATGCGAATTTTAGCTAAGGGATTTGGAAGCTTTTTTGGGGGAGGCAGGCTGGGAAAAGGGTAGAGCTGGATAATCAACAGTCTACTCTCTGGGGGAAGTAGGAAGGATTCTAATTTTCCTTCCATCCCCAATTTCTACCTCCATAGACTGGCCAGAATTTAGCTTCAGTGAGATCTGGAATGGTCGACATGATGGAAACTACATACATCATCCAATTATTTCTCCCCCCTTCCTTTTTCAGCACTAATCTAGGAGCAAGGCTCCCCCCCCCCCCCCCCGCCCAATCCCTCAGGTCTTTTCACCGCCAGGCTCCTTTCCTTTTCTGTAAAATCCCCTTGTCAGTTTCCAGCCTCTCTTCATGTGCTTAGTTCCCTCCATTTGGTGAGCCCTGGAGGGGAGCCTTGGGACAGGGATTTGAATCCCTAGGAGAGCCTTGGGCAGAATCTATTTTTCTAGTAACCCTTTGCCTTCTGTCACTTATCAGCTTTTGTCCTCTGCTTTGATGGCTGAGGTCAATTTTATGCTCCTGGGAGAAAAGGAAGATGGGTTGTGTTGTGGAAATAAAAACTATTTGCTGCTTTTGTGGAGTCCATTCCTTTAGAAGAGTAAGGTGTTGCTAGTGGTAAACAATCTGCCTGCCAATGCAAAAGAAGATGTGGGTTCAATCCCTGGGTGGGGAAGAACCCCTGGAGAAGGAAATGACAACCCAGCGACAGGAGCCTGGGGGGCTACAGTCCATAGGGGTTGGAAACCAGAGTCAGACATGACTTGAGTGCATACACACACAAAGCAGGCGCCACAGAATGGAGGAGTGGTTCATTAGATCTTGTTAGATGTGACTGTTTCAACAGAGCAAGGTATAAATCCTACCACCCTCCATCTGGGTCCTCCGCCTAGCTTGTTATTGGCAGGCTCCTCAAGTCTACTTTAAGATCATCTGCCACTTCTTTTCTACCACTGCTTGAGGCTTTGGTTTTCCTAATAATCTCCATACTGTGGCCCTCATGCCCAAGACTCAGGCACACTACATCTCCAGTCTTTTTATGTATTGTATCTAGTTGGAAGTCAAAGAAGTCTCATTGCCATTATGAGTTGGAGGGTATATATACAGGAGACCTCAATGTGCCACACATCTGTCATTTAGCTGCCACCTGAGGAAAAGCCACCATCTCCAGACCATTACACCTAATTTTAAATATCTATGTAAGATGAGTACAAAGGAGTCCTTGCCTTAAAGGACTAAAACAAAACCTTTTTAATCAAAGCCCCAGTTTGATGCAGACTAAGCTAACATAATGAGTCTCAAAAAGTTTTCAGAGAAAGACACTCACTATAAAAGTCAGAAAACGAGTTTTTTTAATTTTTAAAGCTCTGCCATGTTTGTTTCTAGCGGGTGCCGATGGTTACCTGCCACACTCGCACCAGGTTGTCCGTGTAGCCAGCAAACAGTGTCTACAAGGGAGAAATGACAACATTAAGTTAGAGCCATGCAATTCTGCAGTCCTGTTAGTGCAACAAAGATGACCCTTGTTTTAAGATGCCCACTCTTCTACTATTCACAGGTGATTATGTATTCCTAGAGGAAGCAACGGCTGGTCTTAAGGATTCACAGGTTGTAAACTGATAAGTTAATCAAGGTTTTAATTGAAGACAAGTAATCACTGTCCCTCCACAATCTTCCTACTGACATTAGCACATGAAGGCTGATTTGTGTTCACTGGCACAGTTACCCAAGTCCCGCCAAAGGCAATCACGTATGTCACTAGTTTCGTAACTCGCTGATGAGCAGAAAGAAAGGTTAAAAGCTGAATCACCAGAGGACAGATCCACTTACCTGGCCATCAGCAGACCAGGCCAGAGAGGTACACTGGGGAGGCTCTGCCTTACTGCTGGTACTGATAACTTCTTGCTTCAGTTCATCTACAATGATCTTGCCCTCCAAGTCCTGGGGATGGGATAAAACCAGGGCTAAGGACACTCGGCCCTTTCATGCTATTATCGGTTTTTAAAAACCAAAGACAGGTCCCCTCTCAAGCGCCCCTTTAATTGTAATTCAGTAATTCTTAGCAGAGAATTACTTTCTGCCTCTTTGGGGACCCTTGGCAATGCCTAGAGGCATTATTTGTCACTAGTTTGCGACAGGCATCTTGTGGGGAGTAGAGCCTGGGATGCTATTAAACATCCTAAACGCACAAGACTGCCTCCCCTCCAACAATGGATTACCCAGACCCAAGTGTCAATTGAATAGATTGCTACAATTGGTCTTCCTTTTTTCCCCCCAATCCCAAGAAGTTATAATTCATCCTTTTTTGGGTATCCATTGATAGCATGATGGTTCTGGAGTTGTTTAGGAAGTTCAAATCCCAGCAGCAAATCAGAAAACACATTGAAAAATTACAACATTGCCCAGGCTTGCACAGCCAGGTATCTGGCCTCAATTGCAGCCCACACTCACCCAGATCTTGATGCTAGGACCCGTGGCAGCACAGAGCCAGTAGCGGTTGGGACTGAAGCACAGGGCGTTGATGATGTCCCCACCATCTAGTGTGTAAAGGTGCTTGCCTTCATTGAGGTCCCACAACATAGCCTGCCCATCCTGAGTGACAGGAGAACACCAATCAGAGAAATATGAATTCTTCCACGTTAATCCCACCCATCTTGCCTCAAGATGCTGCCTTTATTTTTAACTGTCTGCCACAGTATCCTGTCTATAAAAACTAATTTCACGAGTATCAACAGTTACCTCTTTATGTGAGAGATGACACTTCACCAACCCTACAAGAACCTGACTTCAAAATGCATCACTGTAAACTCCAAAATCACAGGATGCTAATCTCATCAACAGCTTTAAGAAACCAGCGTCACATAAGACAATCTCTTAATGCCTTAACTCATTCTCAAAATGTTTCTGAAGAAACATTTACCCCTGGACTGCTATCCCATTATTTTAAGTATCCAATTGTTCCCCATTGATTAGGGGACTCCTGTGTCTATGAATCACCTTGCCTCCAGAAGCACAGAGGGATCCATCTGGAGAGACCGTCACAGTGTTCAGGTAGCCAGTGTGGCCGATGTGATTGGTCTTCAGCTTACAATTTGCCAAGTTCCATACCTAAAATTGTGGGTCAAAGGTGAAGAACCTGGGCTCTGGATCTATCAAGGTCAAAAAAAGGCATGGCACCATGCTTAAAAGGCATCCCTGGATAGGAGAGCCAATTTCCATTCTATCAGTGATAAAAAAGTCCAAGAATTATTAATCTTGGCCACTTAAGGAAAAAAAGTGCTTTCCGTGTTGCCACCTTACCAGGGACTCTGGGCTCCCAATTAGCTACTTTAGACCAAATACCAAAATTAATGGCCTGTACTGAGAAAGTATCAAGAGGAAAATGGTTAAGGGACAAAGCATTCAAAGTTGATTATGACCAACTGGGAGGTAGTGGGAACACATTCTGGTTGGTAAAGGCCTCACACCCTGGCTCCAAGCTCACCTTGACCAGCTTGTCCCAGCCACAGGAAACAATAATGGGATTGCTGCTGTTGGGCGAGAAGCGGACACAAGACACCCACTCTGAATGGCTTTCATCCTGCAGAGGATGGAAAGGAAATGAGAAACTGTCTCATCTCATGAAACTCCAGATCCCACCCTTCCCCTTCAGTTATGTGGGATATATATTCAGTATGTTGACAACCTGTATTCACACTTCCAGAACCCAAACCTTTAAGATAAAATAGAATCCCTTTAGGTTCCAGATGAGGCTTAAAATCACCATATAAAAGCACCAGTTAAGAAGGATGGGGAAAATGTTCAACATATGCTCCCTGCACGTGCCTTTACTTTACCTGGACAGTATATTTGCATACACCCAGAGTATTCCATAGTTTGATGGTTTTGTCTCGGGAGCCAGAGACAATTTGCCGGTTGTCAGAAGAGAAGGCCACACTCAGCACATCTTTGGTATGGCCTACAAATCGGCGAGTGGTGGTGCCCCTGAGAGGGAGGACTTGGTTACTCTCTAGAAAGACTCTGCAAACATTCTTCCACAGTCAGACTGTTTCCGTGGCCCAGTTCCTCACCCAATGGAGCTGCGTTACTCACACCACCCTGGACGCGGCTTTGATAAAAGGCAAGCCCTTGGCCGAGAATATGCCAGAGAATCCCTTCAGAATTGCAGGACATGTCCTCACTCCCATGTGGGGATTGGCTGACAATGTCATCTGTCATCACCAGGATCCTCCATTATGCCTGACCATCCAAGACTGAGCTCCCAATATACAGCATGTTCAAACATGTTGCCTACTCCCAAGTGCAATATCTGATAAAACTGCTAAAACAGACCACTCTTCAGCAATTCTGTATATCTAATTAAAAGCAACGGGGAGGGAGGCCGAACAACCACAAATATCTTCTCCAGGTACTGTGCCTTACAGTTCCCACTCAAGTACCCAATCACTACCCTGGGAAACCTGATGCTATCTACCTGCTTTCTACCCAGCTTTCCCCTAGTGCCCCAGAGCAGCTACTTGCGTTGTGAGATCCCAAAGGCGAAGGGTTCCATCCCAGGAGCCTGAGAGGGCAAACTGGCCATCTGAGGAAATGACCACGTCACTAACAAAGTGGGAGTGACCCCGAAGAGCACGCTGTGGGATACCATAGTTGGTCTCATCTCTGGTCAGCTTCCACATAATGATGGTCTTATCTAAGGGCAGGTAAAACAAAAAAGAAGACCCAGTGAAAAAACCCCACGGCTCACCATCCGACCTTCTGGATCATAAATCAAGGGCATTTAGGGGTAGGGAAACTACCTAAAGGCTGAGAGAGTAGTTATTAGCCAACTCCAAGTAACTCTAGTGAAGAGTCAAGCAGAGCTAAGTTGCACCCTGAGAATTTAACTCGGGTGTGTGAAACTTTACCAGGTTATGGATGCCCCTTTAGGAAATCTAAAACAATTCCACATTTATTTATTGGGCTTCCCTAGTAGCTCAGATGGTAAAGCATCTGCCTGCAGTGCGGGAGACCTGGGTTGAATCCCTGGGTCGGGAAGATCTCCTGAAGAAGGAAATGGCAACCCACTACAGTACCCTTGCCTGGGAAAATCCCATGGACGGAGGAGCCTGGTAGGCTACAGTCCATGGGGCTGCAAAGAGTCGGACACGACTGAGCGCCTTCTCTTCCACAATGCATCCGCACAACATGCATATCCAGGCTGGATATGGAAGAGTAGCTGTGGGCCTCCTGAGACTACTGCTAGCACGGATGCAAGAAATACTAGCAATAGAAAATTCACTTTAGGCGCTAAGGAGTGGATGCTTTCACTGCAATGTGTTCCACTGAACAAACTTTCCTAGTAAGTGCCATACATGATCATAGCCTCAGATGAACTATTTTTAAATAGCGTGAACGCAAAAAGCAATCGACAAGAAATCTCCAAATGCAGTCAGGTACAGAGAGAATGAGAAGAAAAAAAAAAGGGGGAAGAAAGAGCTGCCTCGAAGTAGCCGAGAGACTCCTCACGAGGTCCGCCTTGGAGTCCACTTTTTAATGAGCATAGGGTCCGGGCAGCAGCTCAGAAACAGCCTCTGGGTTTCAGCATAGGCACTCAGATGGCATGTTGGGATCATCACGGCGCCGCCCGACCCGAAGGCTCCTGGGCCCACAGTTACATACACGGGTTTGAGAGGTAGAGATTAAAAAGGCCCCAGCCTTGCAAACCTCCCTGCAGCCAGCTGTTTCGGAGCTCGCCAAGTCGGGGACACCTCATGGGTTTATCCGCGATGAGGCCTAGGCACAGGTCAACTCACAGCTCACCTCGCGGCCCACAGGCCCAACCATGTGACGCGCGCAAAGACCCCTGCCCCTTAATCCAGCACCTCAGCCCGTACCTCGAGAGGCGGACAATATCATGTCCGGGAACTGGGGAGTGGTAGCGATCTGGGTCACCCAGCCGTTGTGGCCCTTGAGGGTGCCACGAAGGGTCATCTGTTCAGTCATGACGACGGAGAGTGCGGGTGTCGCCGCAGCGACAAGGATGGAACTGGATAACTCAGAGAGGCGACCCGCAGAACCGCTTCCACCGCGGCCCTGCAGAGGAAAAGAGAGAGCCGCCCACGCCGGAACCGGAAATACCCGCCCTCCCGAGCAAAATGGCGCCTTCCCATAATTCACTTCTGCTCAAGATGGCAGCGCCATGTATTTCAAAGGGAGAGATAAAAGACTTCTGGTCCAGACTGTCGTACAACGTGATTTGGTAGCACCGTACAAATTTCTTTATTAAACCAACATGGCTGAGTATTTAAAAAGGCTCCTTATGGTTGGGGCATGATGTCTCAAAAGCGTCAGAGAGGAAGTACACGCCCCAGAGCTTAGTAAGGAGAGCCTAGTGGCTACACTGGCCCTACGTGGCACAGCCTGAACCCCTCCCTTTCCGCTTGGTGGCTCGGAGGGCATCGCAGAGGGAGCTTAATTTCATGGGCATAATTGTGAGTAACGGTGGGCAATGTGAATAATACTATATTAAAATTTCAAAGTAAGCTGCGTTCAGGTGAACTGTTAAACCCTAACAGATTCCATGCGCGGGCGGCGATTCTTCCCTCAAGAGGTTTATTCACTAATGGTGTTGGGTGAGGAAAGACAGTCCACCCAGGACTAAGGCAGGAATGGGTTACAGAGAGGAAAACCGGGAATGAAGGATAAGTTAGTCTGTGGGCTGCTGGACAATACACCCCGCTCCCGCCTAAGCAGGAGCGTGGAGAGCTCTCGCAGAAACTGAAAGGCTCCAAGAGGAAGGTTTGTTCGGGCAAAACCACCTCATAGAAAGGTCCTTGGGTCTGGGTGTCTAGGAGTGCCCAAGTATTTTTCTGTTTGTCACATGTATTATTTTCTCATGAAATGAGATTGGGAATAATAGTACCTACCTCACACGGTGTGGAGAGTATATTAGATAGGTAAAACACCCAGAGAGATCCCTGGCAAAGCAAATGCACAGAACTTAGTGAGCACCTCTTGGCTACGAGACACAATTTTAGGTCTTGGGAACATAGCTGTGAACAGGATAAAAGGGACCTGTTTCTTTGTTTTTTGAGTTTACATCCAATGAGATGGGGGAAAGAGCTCAAGGGGGAGATTTTTAACAAAGAAAGATATAGGAGAGTGCTTTGGGGGATTTATGGGTGGATGTTCCAATCCGAGGAAAGAATCAGTGCAAAAGTCCAGAGCTGGAGCGTTGAAGGCCCTGGGGACCAAACCAATGTGATGGAGGTGGGGGTGGGGTGGCAGTTGACAGAGGGCCTTGCAGGCTGGGGGAAGGACCTTGCAGACTACTAGAAGGCCTGCCTTTGGGAAGGAACAGTGTGGGACAGTGGCAAAGCTTTTACGGGCTATGGCTACTCAGATGTGTGAAGAAGGCCAGAATCCATCCCTTGAAAGCAGCTACTCTCCTGGTGCCTTGCACACCTCTCCCTTCCTCCACAGGCAAGTTGGGCTCATCAGGGACAGCCTTCGCTGTGTTCATGCACAGCCTAAGGACTCTTTTAAGGGTTCCATCATCTGCGTTCTTGGCGTCCCCAACTGGCTCTCCTGTAGTTTTTCCAACACTGAACTCTACCCCTACCCATGCTTTTTTTAAAAAAATATTTAGCTGCACCCTGTCTTAGTTGTGGCATGTGGGATCTAGTTCCCTGACCAGGGATCCAACCGTGGCCCCCCTGTATTCGGAACACAGAGTTTTAGCCACTGGACCACCAGGGAAGTCCCTACCCATGCATTTTGTTTCTCCTGTGATGGTGAGAGATCCTTGCCTTTACCCATCTTAGTATCCAGCTTGCTGCCCACAACTCAGACCATGACTAAGCCTCCCTGGGTACTCAGCACAATGGAGAGGTGAGAGATTCTGTGGTTATCTCTGTGGAATGTGAGATGTGTTATGCAAAATTTCCTCTGTCCTCAAGAACACTTGCTCCTCCACCTCCTACCTCTACTCTCCAAAGACACCCTCACTCAATCACATTATTATATTTTTTCCCCCTCGAAAAACCTCATTCGGCTCTTTCTTGAATTTTGTCCAGGGTACCCCTGTGGAATCTGCATTCTTGAGGCAGGGTGCCAGGAAGCCAGGTTTTAAAGGAGCCTGTCAGGTCCCTCATACTGGCTCAAAGATGGGACCTTTCTGTAACACCAGACTCTTTTCCAGAAGCCTCCCAGACGATCCTTACTCTCCCAGGTTCCCAGCCCACCCCTGCCCAGCCCCTCCCAGGTCCTCCCTGCCCTGCCTCTGCTCTGAGACAGTTGAAGGTGACTTTCCAAACCCGCAGGCTTCTCCCCACACTTGTCTCTAATCTTGAGATGATTCTGGCAGTAGCCCCTCCTATGGGGTCAAGGAGGGAATTTGGGTTTTGCCCTGGTGCTCACCAGGACTAAGCTGGCAATGCCAGTAGAGGAGAGAGAGAAATGGGATGTAGTGGACTTCCCCATCAACCAGAGACCCTGCAGGATTCAGGCTTTCCACTTCAGAGCTCTTTTACAGCCACCACCTGGTCTCTCCTCTCTTGGAGGGGAGGCTGGCAGGCCACAGTGCCACTGAAGGACAGTCTTTAGCTGAAGGAGGCGTTGCCTTGACCCTGGGGACGCTGGGGACCTCTTTGGCATTGACTCTGGGTAGAGGTGGGGGTGGAGTGACCTTTGCAGCCCAGCCACGTTCACGCCTGCTTCCCTCAAGGGCACTCTGTGGCTCCCTGCTGCAGTGGTTCCCAACCTTTTTGACACCAGGGGCCAGTTTTGTGGAAGACGGTTTTTCCATGGACATGGGTGGGTGGTTTTAGGATAATTCAAACACATTGCATTTATTGTGCACTTTATTTCTATTATTATTACATCAACTCTGCCTCAGATCATCAGGCATTAGATCCCAGATGTTGGGGACCCCTGGGATGGAAGCTCTCACTTGGCCCTGGTTAGGGATCTGCCTGGACTCCTCACTCCTGTTGAGGAGGCTGTAGGTTGTTTTGGTTAGCAGAGAGATCCAGCCCCCTTCCAGCAGAGTGTTGTCCCTCAGCTGCTGGACAGTTTGAGAATCAGCTGTGCCTTTCTCAACAAAGTCTACTTACTACCCCTGCAGACCTCTTCCTTCTCATTCAGGGCATTTCTTCTTCAACCTCAGAGAGGTGGAAGGCTGCTGGAGGCTCTTATCTGCCCTTTAGGGAAGATTCAGCTCTCCTCCAAGGTATCCTTACACTTTTCCAGGCAGCCCACACCCTGTAGGCAGAACCAGTCCTGGCTCTGAGCTTACTGCTGTCTCACCTACTTATTGTCTTAGCCCCTGGGCAGCCCCATATTTCCCTTGTCCCCATGGGCACCACCTCTAGTCCACACAAGGTAAGAATCCCACAGAAGAAATTGGAGATGCTCTTCTAAAGAAGTCTCTCTCACCATTCATTTCCTGAAGGAAGCCCCTAGGACCCACACAGCTGGAAAGGGTCCTTCAGACTTCTTGTTGGAGGCTCATGATTTCCAGGAGCAGAGGCCTCTCCATCCCCTCCTGCCAGCATTCAAGAGGTAGGAGAGGTCTTCTCTTGAATGCTGAGGTGAGGATCTAAGGGAAAGGTGTATGGCCGGGACCAGAGGGCCTCCTGACTGCCAGCCCTGGGCAGAGGGCTTCCTTTTGTTTTACTGTCCTTCTGCAGACTTAGTGTGGTTGGTTCTGGTATACCCCATACTCCATTGTTATGACTACATTGGCCCTCCCTTGCTCCTCCAACTCATCCATCAATTCTCTCCCATACAGAATATGCACTGTTCTATCTGGAAGGCCCACCATGTCTTATCACCACCGCCTCCCCCCACCTTAGTTAAATCTAAGCTTCCTTCAAGTCTCAGCTCAAGTTGCCACATCTGGGAGGCCCTCTGTGACCCTCAGGCGTATGTCAGGCTCCTTTATTTAATGCTGTCCTACTAGTGGTGCAGTGTGTGTTGGGTCTCTTAAATTCTGCCAGCCTCTCCTGTGAGTGCCCTAAGGATAGGGATTAGGCTGTTTCTGCTCACATTTTGCATTCCCAGCACCAGGTAGAAGGTTTCCCATGTGGAAGATTCTAACTTTGGTGGTCAGCCTCACAGGCTGAGTAGTTAGGAACAAGTAGTTAAAGGCAGGACATTCTAGGCAGAGGGATCAGCTTGGGGAGGAAATGTGCAAACTTGTGCATTGTGTGCATGCACAAGTTTGAGCATGATTATTTTAAGAGAGAAGGCAGAGTGAAATCCAAGGTGGGCAGTTCAGCCTAGTGCTTTTGTCCTGAAGCCCAGGACAGTCTCTTAAAGATTATCTCATCCCTCTCCTGCCTACCCTTGATCTTACTGAAAGGCATTTGTTGTCAAAGTGGAAGCTAGGTTGGAGGAGTACGACTAGAAAAAAGAAAGAATTCAGAAGCTGAACCAGAGGGTCTCCTGGAGGACCATGAGACTCTTACAAAGGAAGGAACAGAAGATTTACCAAAGGTCTTATGAGTAAGGGCTTGAACAGCTCTTCCAGTCCATCTCTACCCTGCTTCCTCCATTCCAGGGTCTAGAATCAGGTTCAGTATACAGAAGCTATGTAATGATTGAGGCCTAAAGAATTAAGTTCAAAAGACTGAAGACAGGAAAATGTGAGACTATAATTATAGGTTCTGTTCCATTCTTCCTAGTCAGAGGCAGGGATGTGGCATTAAATCAGTGCTGGGGATAGATCTTAAAAAGAAATTACATGCCATTTTTTAATCTCTTGAAAGGTCCCTTGTCCATCTTAGGCAGAAATCTGAGGTCTAACAGTCTCCCAGAAAGCTGCTAACATATCCTGTGGGTCTTCCCTGAGAGATGGACTGGCATTCCCCAGGCTCTGGGTGCTTTAGCACAGTGGTCCCCAACCTTTTTGGCACCAGGGAACATTTCATGGAAGACAGTTTTTCCATGGTTGGGGGCAGCGTGGGGAGGTGGTTTTGGTTTCTCTCATCACTCACCTCCTACTATGTGGCCCTGTTTGGGACCCCTGCTTTACCAGATGTGCAGAGCCACAGGCTATGAAAGTGGGTATGATCTGGGCAAGTGGCTATATTCCAGGCAAAACAATAAGAAATGCCAGCAAAAGGCAAACTTCTTTGCTTTGTTAAAGGATTTAAAATAGCACTTGGTGGTATGGAGAAACAAAATGTGACCCAGGGTGCTTGTTCTCAGCTTTTTACCAGGAAGAGAATTTCATATGAACCAGGGTCAGGAGATTGTGCTGAAATGGAAACTTGAGGCCAGCTAGCTTACTACAAGATATGAGGGCTGAGAAGCAGACAGCCCTCAGCCCATGTAACCTTTCCCTGTTCTCACTTGGGTTAAATAGCCAGAGCCTGCTGAAAAATTCCATCCTTTGCTATAGAGGGAGAGAAGGGATTTTACACACCTAGGAAATGGTAGTCAAAAAAAGGGTGTGACTTTCAGGGATCCTCTTTGCAGACCACCTGGATCCTCCTTTATCTTTCCCTGCTTGATGCCAAGTGGAACTGTCAACCAGAAGGCCCTGACCAACTCTGGATCTGAATCTGTTAGGATGGGGGAAAAGGCAAGGAAGGTCTCAGCCTGAATGCAGCTAGGAGGAATAAGCCTCCTTGTTCTTTAAGGCTATTTCTAATTTAAATCCCTAAGGTATCCATTTTCTCCCTTCTTTGGAAGCAGGAGAGTTGGGGAGAAGAGTAGCAGGTCTCCTGATAACAGGAGCCCTGTGGCATCTCCACCTATACCTCTCACATGCACAGGTGAGCTGTTGCCCCAAATCCAAGATTATCTGAGGGCTCTGATTTGTGGGCAGACACTATCATTAAAAAGTTAAACCAAATAAAAGCTTATTTATACTTAAACTTGTCCTATTTTGAGGTTCTAGCCCCAGCTCTTTTGGGAAAGTGGGTAAAGTTTTTAGCTACTTTCCATTAGAATTCTCCTCTGTCACATCTCCCACATGTGATCTATATGGATCACAAGTGTAACTGGCTCAAGGCCATTTTGGTCAGATTTAAACAAACAAGCCACCATTTCTCCTTTTATACCTAAAAATAGAACTTTACAGCCTCTCTCCTGATTGAGAAAAGAAAACTATCTTTTCCTTTTTCATCTTCCCTTTGGACTTTACTGCTCATGAGAGTCCTGCTGCTGCTGCTGCTAAGTCGCTTCAGTCCTGTCCGACTCTGTGCGACCCCATAGACGGCAGCCCACCAGGCTCCCCCATCCCTGGGATTCTCCAGGGAAGAACACTGGAGTGGGTTGCCATTTCCTTCTCCAGTGCATGAAAGTGAAAAGTGAAAGTGAAGTCGCTCAGTCGTGTCCGATCCTCAGCGACTGCAGTCTTCCAGGCTCCTCCGTCCATGGGATTTTCCAGGCAAGAGTACTGGAGTGGGGTGCCATTGCCTTCTCCGCTTGAGAGTCCTAGGAAGGATCAAAATTCAACCTGTTTTTGTATAGAACTATATAGTCCAACATGATTCCCTTGTAGCTCATTAGTAAAGAATCTGTCTGCAGTGCAGGAGACCTGGGTTCAGTTCCTAGGTCAGGAAGATCCCCTGGAGAAGGAAATGGCAACCCACTTCAGTATTCATACCCAGAGAATCCCATGGACAGAGGAGCCTGGCAGACTATAGTCCATGGGGCCACAAGAGTTGGACACGACTTAGCGACTAAACCACCACCAGCCATATGTGACTATTTAAAATAAATGAGTTGTACTAATCATGTTGCAAGAGCTCAGAAGTCCCATGTAGTCAGTGGTACCTCTATCATATTGCATAGCACAGATTTAGAACACTTCCATCACTGCAGAAAGACCTTAGACCTGGTATAGAGGGCTAATGTCCCCGTCTCCTCTTTGTAACCCAAATTTATTGGTCAATAACTATCTGTGATAATTTCACTGTTATAGGATAACTTCCAAAGGGGGTCAGGGATAAGGGGTGGGAAGCAGCATAGAATCTCTAGGTCCTATAAAGGCTTCAGGAGGCATGGCACAGGGACCAGAGGTTGATGGCCAATGGCAGAGGAACCTTAGGTTTTAAAGAAGTGCTTTAAGGGCTGATTGATCAGTTCAGGGCTACTCCCACTCTGACAGGAACAGAGGCTCTAGTCTTAGTTCTGAATTCTTAAATGCTGCCGTATGGCTCTGCTGGAACTGAGGAATAGCTGAAGTGAATGCCTTTTATTATTCATTGTTTCTAGACCTTATTTCATATACTGCTTTATCTTAGTCCTTGATGGCAGTGATATAGGCAACTCAGTTTAAAAAAAGGCCTGTTGACCCTGTTACCTGTATGCCAAGAACTGGGAGAAGTAGGGGTCTTAGTTAATCCACTGATGCAATGACTGCATTTAATAAAATTCCAGCTGGGTGAGGCTATTCTTCCCCCGAACACTTTTAAACCCCCTTGCCAGGTACTGACTATACGGCCTAAGTGAGGCTAGTAATGGCAGGTCTGCAGATAGGACTAGATTTTCCGAGACTAAAGCAGTGGTTCTTAAGCAGGGATACTTTTGCACCACTCTCTCCAAGACATCTGGCAATGTCTGAGACATTTGTGGTTGTCACAACTGGTGGAGGAGTGCTACATACATCTAGTAGGTGGGATCCATAGATGCTGCTGCTGTTGCTGTCGCTTCAGTCGTGTCTGACTCTGTGCGACCCCACAGACGGCAGCCCACCAGGCTCCCCCGTCCCTGGGATTCTCCAGGCAAAAACACTGGAGTGGGTTGCCATTTCCTTCTCCAATGCATGAAAGTGAAAAGTGAAAGTGAAGTCGCTCAGTCGTGTCCTACTCTATGTGACTCCAGGGACTGCAGCTTACCAGGCTCCTCCGTCCATGCGATTTTCCAGGCAAGAGTACTGGAGTGGGGTGCCATTGCCTTCTCCTATATACGCTGCTAAGCATCCTCAAAGGCATAGACTATCCCCCACCCTCCAAAGCAAAGAATTATCTCACTCAAAATGACAAGAGTGCTGAAGTTGAGAAATCCCTGGTCTAGAACACACCATGGATTAGTTTTCATGCCAAGACTAATCATGAGGTACAGGGTCAGAAGGATAGTAAGTAAGGCTAGCAAGTGTCTGATAAATTGGGAAAGAAAAAAATTAGGAGTCAGTGGAACAGTGGCCTCCATAAAGATGAAGGGCATGTATAACTGGAGTGTGTTTAACTGTACTAGAACGAGAGGTCATGGTACAATTGGAGTTCAGGATTTCAGGTGTGTAGCAAGTCTGTGTGAAGAAGAGGTCCAGGGTACAGCCACAGTAGAGAGGAGCAAGTTTAAACAGTCTGACTTGTGATACAGCAGTCAACAGCTGAACCTAGTAGGGAAGACATTCAATAAACAGATGAGCATCTGATGGATTTGGATATGTATCAGTTTTTCTCAGTGTTTTTGTAACCCACGTTTTGTAACCCCCTTTTTTCCATATATCTTAACACCTCACATTCTCCTTCCTTCAATGTTATTTAAAATTACAAAATTAAGTTTCATTACTAAAATTAATCAAAGCAATGGTAAATTTTGGAAGGCAAAAATTTATTCAAATGATATAATAACCATGTCACTGTTTAGCCTTTTCTTTCCTGGATGGTGTAGAAAATGCAACAAAACACAAGCTGCTTTGACAACACTCTTGTGGTGTTTTCTCCCACAGTTAGTTACACCAATTTAAAAAAAAAGCTTTTAAGATATAAGGAGAAAAATGGAATAATGAAGGATTAAAATCTGAAAATTTCTAGTCAAAACAATCCAACTTTGAGTTCTACAAACTCCTGAAGTTCTTCCAGTGAGAATTGAACATTAAGTGTGAAACATGAGACATTCTTCCCAAAGCTACCACAGGTAGGTTTTAAGAGGTCAACAAAACATCACCCAAAATAGTTTTAGATTTTTCCTTTTTTTCCCCTGAAATAACATTCACGAATCTGGTTCTTGAAAGATTAGCCAAGAAAATTGACATTTTTTGCATGAGTTTGCTATTTGTAGAGATTTTTGGCAAGTGCTTAAAGTGCTCATTTCATAACAAGCAGTGATGTTGGTGTCTGTTCCTTGACAGTTCGGGGTCAACGTATTTTAAGCTTCAATGTGTTAAATTCTGCTTAAGTTTTAAAGTACAGATTCTTTATCATTGGTGTCCCAAATTAGTTGTTCTGTCCATAAATTCAGGTGAACCAAGTTTTCTGATCAAGGAAACTCAGTGCGTGACAGAAAAATACTCTGAAGAGCATTCAGATTTTTGAAAACCAAGGCAAACTGGGATCAGATGGACTACTTTTCACAACAGTTATGCTGACAGCAAGGCTTAAGATTTCCAGTAGATTATGGGCAGGCTGATGAAGTCAATGCTTGGTGGTGACTGCTACAGTACATCTTGCCAGTTTTCTTCAATTTTTGACAAAGACCCAGATCTAAAGCATGCCATTGCTGTAGCACCACTAACATATACTTCTCTAATTTTTTTCTTCCAACCAATTTCATTTCATACAACTTCAAAAATACTGTCTTTAGTGCTAGGCTTAGTGAAAATAGCACATCCAGAGTTTTTAAAGCCTTACTCTGAACAAAGCAAAGTACAGTTTTCTTCATCAGTAGATTAATCTCAACTAACAGCAAAGAAGGATGAGCTGATGTTTGTTTTTTGTGTTTTTTTTTTTAAACCCGATGTTTGATAGGCTCAGTCAATGAATTCAGATGCAGAAGTTGATGAAGACATTCTGAAATTCCTCAATTTCCTCTCAAAGTTATGGCAGCACTTGGAATGCAAGGTTTCACTAGTTTCTCCATTTTTTTCTCCTTTGCAATTAAAAGAGTTATTTAGTATTAGGCAGGCATTCATGGCCTTTGAAGATTCTTATTAATATTCCAATACTGTCCAATCTTAAAACTGCAGAGAATTGTGCTTTGCAGAATACTTCACTGTTTTTAGTGGCATAACTTTTAACAGTGTTTGGCATGTGTCACTGCCCAACACTTTCAGATAACTGAAGAAGCTGACCCTATCTTCTGCATCATTCATGAATACATACTTGATAAAAGCCTCAAAAATTTTTTTGGCTGCCACCTTTAGCTACCTCAAGGGAAAAAACAGAAAAACAGGAGTACCGATGATGGAAGCCTCTGGTCCCTCTTGCAGAACGATGAATGGTTTTACCGGCGGCAGCTGGGTGGCAGGGCAATACAGGCATCCAGTTATGCCTGAGCCTCAACAAGTGAAATCTTTGTTCATTTTCTTTGTATACACCCATCTGCTGGCTAAAACCTGACACCATTTGGTACCCTTGGTCAATCTAAACGATCTTACTTTCATAATCCTCTGATTCTAGCTTGAAGAGTCAAGACGAACTCTAACTCATGGGGTGAACAAAATGGAAGATGTAAATAAGTAAGTGTTTCAGAGCTAAAAAAGCCTCTTATATAAAATTAAACTTTTAAGGAATAACAGTATGAACGGTACCATATCTACAACAAACATCTCTGGGTATACAGTTTGTTATATACTTCTTGGTCTGTCTTTGTATTCCCACCAGCCAAGGAGTTCTTTCCAATTTATTTCTTATATTATGAAAAATTAAATCTTTTTTCTTTTTAACATTACAATATTAAGTATGATTTCATAAACTATAACTTTCCTCATACCCGGAAATGCTGATATAATGTGTAAAGGGAGGGAGAGAGAATGCTTTCTTTTCTGTTTCTGAAAATCACTAACCTGTTCCTTGAGTCTATGAGTAACAACTTCCTACTGTAGCCCCTAAAACTAAAAAAGCTTGATCACCTCCAAAGGAGGTTAAAATTTTGGTGAATTAATAGCTGACAAGAGAGAATTTAATGTAACCAGAACTGTGTGGTGGCTAACGTATAGCAAATTAAATAAACCATTATACAAAAACAGTTCCATATGATGATAACTATTATTGTGAGAACTTTGTATCATAAGGTTCTAAATCATGCTACTGTAAGATGTATGTTTACCAATAAAAAATAAAACTATAAACCATATAAAGAAGGCCTACACAATTATTACCTCTTCAGTGTAATTCCTGTGTTTGGTAACACCATCAACCTAAGTTCTGGTATATGTTTGGAAAAAAAGTTTTATTTTCTTTTAAATAGTATATATTTTGAAAGGGATTATCTCCAATTTAACTTGATTGTGCTGTTTATACTTACAAGTGTGCTTTATAAGTAACTTCTGAGGTTTCAAATAAGTGTTAGCTGGCTTCCCAAGATAAAGAGATCACCTCTTTTTCTCTTGTCTAAACTAGCTTTCAATTAAAATTTTGGTTTCAAAAATTCTTTTCAGGAAATCTTAGCAGAGGAATGAAAGGTTACCTCCTCTCCTTAGCGTTAGGTACTAAACCCCAGAAGTACAGGACATAGCTTCTTCTATAGACAAACTTAATTATTACCCTGGGGGGAAAGCAGATACTAGGGTTTATCCTTAAATCATATTAATATGATGGAATTAGCAATGGTTTGTAATGAAGATTTGTGTCTTAACTGTGTACTTACCAACAGTTACTGTGAAATGGGGCGGGGGTGGGGTGGGGTGGGGAGGTGAGGGATGATAATATATAATACCTGTAGGGCATGGTTCTGTTTGTGTTTTGACTGCAACCCAGAGTGGGCGATACGTTTTGTGGCCCAAGTATACACCTGTGTATGTATAATTTAAAAGTTTCATAAAACAATACTTACCCTTACTATGCTCCCATGCACTTGATATTTTCTCATTTCATTTAAAAATAATGCTGGGCATGACCCATTTAAGACCCACTAATTGGTCAAAACCCACAGTTTGAAAACCACTGCTGTAGAATATGAGAAAATACACTTTATATACTGTAAAGCACTACTGAGACATGAGCAACTGCTACTAAGACTGTTATGGACCTGAAGACAACCTTTCTCTCCTCTGGGTACTGCTAGGAGTCATTTAGGCTTTTTGACAGTCTTCATGCTGTCACTGAGATAATTCTCTAATACTCAGAACTAGAAAGCAAGGTTTTAACCATATCAGAACCCATAAAAATTAGAGGAAACTATAAGAAAGCCAAAGAAACATCTGTTTAGTGCTTTATGGTTTATAAAATACTTTCATGTAAGATCTCTTTTAATCTTAACAAGCCTAGGAGAAAAGTAAAGCTAAGAGTTTGAGGCTTGCCCAAGATTAGTAAGTTTTAGACCAAGGTCATCTGATCCTAAATCCTTAACCTCTTCCGCTATGATAAAGTAACAGGTAAGGAAAATGATTGGGGCAGGTTTACTCTGATGTTTATGTCCTTTGCCTTTCTCTACAGGGGAAATGGGCCCCACTGAAGGCAGGAAAGTAACTCCAGACTTTACTAGGCAGGTATGTCCAGCTGCTCTTATTAGCAGGAACCACACCCTGGCTTTTTGGTCTACCAATTAGTCCTCAGTTTTGACACTGTTTGTGCTGATGTCCTAAATGTCTAGTTATCTACAAGCACTATGGCTTTCCATTCCTGTGTATTAAGGGTCCTAGAGTCTTGGTCAGGTATAGACTCAGTACTTACATAAGAGGGAAATTAAGTCAGGGAATGGGGAGGAGTCTGTCACTTGTACCCCCGTTACACTTATTGAAAGGGAGTAAGGATAGTGATCAGCTCCTGATTACTGTCTCTAGTCTTTACTCAGTTTCCTCTGGGGAAGCCAGTCAGCCTCAGCCAATGTTTCTTTTCTCCACATATGTCCATCTCTCTTCACCCTGTGCCTCATCCCTCACAAAAAAAGGGGGCTCAGCTACAAAGTACCCAGCTGCCCTGGTTTTTCCTCCACTTCCTTCAAATCCCCACATTCTCCCATGCTGCTCACCTTGTACTCATGTATCGCTTCGTCTAATGGCACCACACTATGCCGTTTGTGGCTCCTGGATTCTCGACATATCACACAGATGGCCTCTTTGTCCACCTCACAGTAGAGTTTCAGAGCTTCCTGGTGTTTGGAGCAGATGCCCTGATCATTCACCCGGCTCTCTCGATTAGTAGTGGGACACATCTGGCGAATTATCTGGACCATGTTCGCCAGCTGCAAGTTGGGACGAAAGCTGCGACGCTTAAAGCTCTTTCGGCATTGGGGGCAAGTGAACTGCCGTGGAGGGGCTGGAGGCGGGGCTAGGTGAGTGTCAGGGTAGAGCTCTTCGTCGTCCTCGTCGTATTCTTCCAAAATCTCCTCCTCTTGCAGGTAGACGTTAATTCTCAGGTCATGTCTCAAGCCTCCCAGGTAGTAGTCCGTATCTTCCTCCTGGTCCCACACATAATCCATGCTGTCCCTTATGCCACCGTCACCGACCCAGGGTTCATCATCCTCTTGGTCCTGGAACAACTCGTCAGCATTGCCCTGGTATAAAACCTCCCGAATGGAGTTGCCCCATCCACCGATGGCCCCTACTGCCTCGTCGTCGTCCTCGTCCTCCTCCCATTCATCTTCCTCTTCCTCCCCGTCTTGCTCATCTTCCTTGCCCCACAGCTGGGTCACACACCCTCGGCAAAAGTTATGACCACAGCCGATGGACACGGGATCCTTGAAGTAATCCAGGCAGATGGCACACACGGCTTCCTCCTGAAGTGTCTGCAAGGGATTAGGAGCAGTGGCACTGCCAGCCATCTTAACGCGCTGCAGGTTGGTGTGGATGCGTCAGTTCAGAGCCGAGGAGCAGGGGAAGCACCTGCGGACCTGCCTCCAAGCTACGCTGGTGATTCAAAGCTGTCCCCAACTCTGCTCTCCCTCCTCAGGCTCTCAGAGAAGCCTTGCTTCCTTCTCTCAGGCGCTCCCTGAACTCACAGCTGTCCTCCGAAGGCAGTGGGGAAAGAACCAGGCTGCGGCCCCCCCACTTCCCTTCGAAACAGCGTTCAAACTCAGACCACTCCACGGTTCTCGCGTGCCTCCGGGTGTCCGCGACCCGGCGGCGTTTTTCTCCTCAGAAGCCGGCGCTCCTCACTCCGTCGGAGGCAACCGAAAATGACGTAGGCACGCTAACACGCGGGAGACGGCGGACTGGGCAGGCGGAGGACCACGTCTCTATGGTACCCCCGGAAACTCGCCCGGCAAGAACCCCGGCCGCCCATCCAGCTACCACAGATAGGAAAAACTGCCTGGTCAGAATGGGTGGAGGCGGCGAGAGAATCAATTTAAGTCACGAGTTCTTTAATCAGCCAGACCCAGAGGGTCCAGCAGCTGCTCAGGAAAGCCCGTCCCCGCATGCACCCAAAAGGGCCGTAAGTGCGGCGACCAAGCTCTGGTGCTGTCCTGTATTTCCGACCCTCGTTTACCCAGAGGCTTTTGTGGTAGGGAGGACTCCTCCGAGGCGCCCGCCCTCGAGGGTGTGTCTCTGGGAACCTGGCGGGATTGAGTTTGCTGTGCCCCTGAGTGGCCGTCGTGAGGTGGAAGAATCTCGCATAAAACCCTGGGTGCTTCCAACTTTCCTTCTCAGATCAATTCACCCCTTTCTTGCTACTTGCCCTCAGACACCTGAGACTCGGCATACCCTACACCGACTTCGTCTGTGGATCTTTTCATCTCCATCCATAATCCTTCCGTTCAGCATCTTTTCTCCATGCATGCGACTTCCCTGGTGGCTCAGACGGTAAGAGTGTCTGCCTACAATGCGGGAGAGCCAGTCTGGATCCCTGGGTGGGGAAGATCCCCTGGAGAAGGAAATGGCAACCCACTCCAGTATTCTTGCCTGGAAAATCGCATGGACGGAAAAGACTGGTAGGCTAAAATCCATGGGGTCGCAAAGAGTCGGACACGAGTGAGCGACTTCACTTTCTTTCCATGCCTGCACTCATCCACTTACTCAAATAACCATTCATTTTTTCATCCATCCCTCTGTCTTTCCATTCATCCATCATATGCATGAATAACCCTTCCATCCATTTATCCACCCACTTTCATCTGTCCACATTATAAGAACAATAACAACAGAAAATGAGTAAGGCATGATAGGGTCCTTCAAGGAGTTACAGAGTTATAGACCTTCGGTCATCTGTCACCCAAGGTTTACAGGGTTGGTTTGTTTAACTTGGCCCTCAGTAAGAAGTACATTGCACATATTGATCCAATACAGGCTTCCACATATATGACAGAAACAAAATTTGGGGAAATTGTTCTTTCCCTTGAGGCATTCATATCACTCTGATATGTTCTGCTTCAATAAGATGCTGTTCAAGACCCACTGGAGTGATTGCAAAGTGACCTCACTAATTGGTCACTTTGGTGTGAGGAACTCCACTTGCCCTAACAGAAACTTCAGCCAACCCTGGATCCCGTGCTCTTCCTCTCTGGGCCTGAGGTTGAACACATAGCAAGAGTGATAAATGCACTATTCAGCACTGTACACACAGCTCCATCATAGTGTTGAATGTACAGCTAATACCCCCTATATAACTGCAGAGTAAATACATGAAACCCAACAAATTGCTGGGAGCAAGTCCTGCTGATTTTTAACTCCTCAAATCTAGGTCTTCTCTATTTCTGTTTCTTCCAGCCTATATTTTACCCTATCAGCTTCCAAATGGACAAAAAATTTTCTGAAGGGTCATTTGCGCTCATTTCAGGGCATCCAGCAACCAGTACCATTTACCTGAAATGAAGATCTGACACACTCTTGCCAGGCTGTGGCCTCTGTCTTTGGGCATGTTGTTCACTCACCTAGAAGCCTTGCACTTCACTGCTTCACGTAGGTATAATGCCTAATTAAGCTTCAGGTCTCTGCTTAGGCATAAACTCCTGAAGGAGACTCTTCCCAGAGGATGGCACTGAGAGTCAATTCCTAGGCAGGCTGATAAGAAGTCCAGGGTCCTCGAGGAGGAGGAGAGAGGGGTCCTGAGCCCTCGAGAAGGAGAAAGGGGTCTGGGGGTCTCAAGGAGAAAAGGAAAAACGATTTTTTCTACATTGCTTTGTCTTAGTCAATATAACAATTTATCTTGCTCAAGGACATGTTTCTTCTTATTGAGAACCTTTTGACTAATCCTGTCATCTTAAAATGTATATTATGGGAGCGGGTCTGGTGAGACCTTTCTGTTGTTCTAATCTTGTTAATTTAAGATGTACGTTGTGAAAATGGCTCTGGTAAAAGTACGTAAGGCCTTGATAATACTAGCAAGTGGGGGCACTCTCGTCCCCCTTCTGATGTCTATGTCAGAAGCTTTCTCTGTCCCTTTTTATGCTTTAATAAAACTGCTGCACCAAAGCTCTTGAGTGATCAAGCCTGGTCCCTGGTCCCAAAGCTGCACCTTTCACCGTAAGCTATCAGCACCAGCCTGTGTTCAGACCCCGACTCTGTTATTCATTTTCTGTATGACCTTGGGTTAGTTACTAACATCCCTGTGCTGCAGTTTTCCCACATGCAACATAAAGATGATAGTAGCACACGCATCATGTGTGTGTTAGTTGCTCAGTCATGTCTGACTCTCTGTGACTCCATGGGCTTAGCCCGCCAGGCTCCTCTGTCCATGGAATTCTCCAGGCAAGAATCCTGGAGTGGGTTGCCATTCCCTTCTCCAGTGGATTTTCCCAACCCAGGGATTGAACCCAGGTCTCCTGCATTGCAAGCAAACTCTTTACTGTTTGAGCCACCAGGGAAGCCTAGCACATACATCATGGGTTGTTATAAAATTGAATTAATTGTAAAATGGTTAGAACAGTGCCCACTGGAGTTATTTTTGTGTTTTTATCACCTGCCACTTTATTACTTTTCTGTAGTAGATAAGTCTCAGAAGAAACTCTCCCTTATCTCTTATTCTCTCTTACTTCAAGTATGTTCAAGTAATTAGAACCCTGAGGGGAAAAATAACCCACCATATGTCATCCTACTTTTTTTTTTGTCCTCAACAAGCAGGGTCCAGAGCAGGGATCAGACTCCTCCCCACTGAAGTGGAGGTGCAGAATCCTAACCACTGAACTGACAGGGAATTCTCTGTTATCCTAGTGGTTCTGAGAGCCTTTATTCTGGAGAGGGCAGGAGTAGAAACCCAGGTCTTCCCTGTGTAAGGTGGGACAATATCCATGGTGTTTATTTGTTAGAAAACAAACAGCTCCCATATACAATCTGAGAGCCATCCTGGAGGTCATGACTGAGAAGCCACAGTGGGTAATATGTGCAACAGGAACTGGAATTGAGTTTCAAGGCTGGAATACTTCCCCATCCCTGAATGCAGGTTCTCCACTGCACATGGAAGGGGGTGGGCAAAGAGCTGGGGAGCAGACCAAGAGAAGAGGGGCCTGCTTATGAAAGCAAGTTCCTGCTTGCCCCAGGGAGCAGAGCCCAGGTGGGAAGGAGAGCTGGAGAAAGAGCAAGGAGGAATGAGTGAAAGACGATGGTGAGAGGAGGCTAGAGGAGCATCCTGAAGGGACCAACATGACTTATTTTTTTTTTTTTCACCCTCCTTACCTTTATTTATTTATTTATTTTTTAATTTATTTATTTATTTTTAATTTTTTACTTTACAATTCTGTATTGGTTTTGGCATAGATTGACATGAATCCACCACAGGTGTACATGCGTTCCCAAACATGAGCCCCCCTCCCACCCCCCTCCCCACAACATCTCTCTGGGTCATCCCCGCGCGTCAGCCCCAAGCGTGTCATATCCTGCATCAGACATAGACTGGCATTTCGATTCTTACATGATATTATACATGTTTCAATGCCATTCTCCCAAATCATCACACCCTCTCCCTCTGAGTCCAAAAGTCCGCTATACACATCTGTGTCTTTTTTGCTGTCCTGCACACAGGGTCATCATTGCCATCTTCCTAAATTCCATATATATGTGTTAGTATACTGTATTGGTGTTTTTCTTTCTGGCTCACTTCACTCTGTATAATCGGCTCCAGTTTCATCCATCTCAGCAGAACTGATTCAAATGTATTCTTTTTAATGGCTGAGTAATATTCCATTGTGTATATGTACCACAGCTTTCTTATCCATTCATCTACTGATGGACATCTAGGTTGTTTCCATGTCCTGGCTATTATAAACAGTGCTGCAATGAACATTGGGGTACATGTGTCTCTTTCAATTCTGGTTTCCTCTGTGTGTATGCCCAACAGTGGGATTGCTGGGTCATAAGGCAGTTCTATTTGCAATTTTTTAAGGAATCTCCACACTGTTCTCCATAGTGGCTGTACTAGTTTGCATTCCCACCAACAGTGTAGGAGGGTTCCCTTCTCTCCACATCCTCTCCAGCATTTATTGCTTGCAGATTTTTGGATCGCAGCCATTCTGACTGGTGTGAAGTGGTACCTCATTGTGGTTTTGATTTGCATTTCTCTAATAATGAGTGATGTTGAGCATCTTTTCATGTGTTTGTTGGCCATCCGTATGTCTTCTTTGGAGAAATGTCTATTTAGTTCTTTGGCCCATTTTTTGATTGGGTCGTTTATTTTTCTGGAATTGAGCTGCAGGAGTTGCTTGTATATTTTTGAGATTAGTTGTTTGTCAGTTGCTTCATTTGCTATTATTTTCTCCCATTCGGAAGGCTGTCTTTTCACTTTGCTTATGTTTTCCTTTGTTGTGCAGAAGCTTTTAATTTTAATTAGATCCCATTTGTTTATTTTTGCTTTTATTTCCAGAATTCTGGGAGGTGGATCATAGAGGATCCTGCTGTGGTTTATGTCGGAGAGTGTTTTGCCTATGTTCTCCTCTAAGAGTTTTATAGTTTCTGGTCTTACATTTAGATCTTTAATCCATTTTGAGTTTATCTTTGTGTGCGGTGTTAGAAAGTGATCTAGTTTCATTCTTTTACAAGTGGTTGACCAATTTTCCCAGCACCACTTGTTAAAGAGATTGTCTTTACTCCATTGTATATTCTTGCCTCCTTTGTCAAAGATAAGGTGTCCATATGTATGTGGATTTATCTCTGGGCTTTCTATTTTGTTCCATTGATCTATATGTCTGTCTTTGTGCCAATACCATACTGTCTTGATTACTGTGGCTTTGTAGTAGAGCCTGAAGTCAGGCAAATTGATTCCTCCAGTTCCATTCTTCTTTCTCAAGATTGCTTTGGCTATTCGTGGTTTTTTGTATTTCCATACAAATCTTGAAATTATTTGTTCTAGTTCTGCGAAAAATATCGCCGGTATCTTGATAGGGATTGCATTGAATTTGTAAATTGCTTTGGGTAATATACTCATTTTCACTATATTGATTCTTCCGATCCATGAGCATGGTATATTTCTCCATCTATTAGTGTCCTCTTTGATTTCTTTCATCAGTGTTTTATAGTTTTCTGTATAGAGGTCTTTAGTTTCTTTAGGTAGATATATTCCTAAGTATTTTATTCTTTTTGTTGCAATGGTGAATGGAATTGTTTCCTTAATTTCTTCTTCTACTTTCTCATTATTAGTGTATAGGAATGCAAGGGATTTCTGTGTGTTGATTTTATATCCTGCAACTTTACTATATTCATTAATTAGCTCTAGTAATTTTCTGGTAGAGTCTTTAGTGTTTTCTATGTAGAGGATCATGTCATCTGCAAACAGTGAGAGTTTTACTTCTTCTTTTCCAGTTTGGATTCCTTTTATTTCTTTTTCTGCTCTGATTGCTGTGGCTAAAACTTCCAGAACTATGTTGAATAGTAGTGGTGAAAGTGGACACCCTTGTCTTGTTCCTGACTTAAGGGGAAATGCTTTCAATTTTTCACCATTGAGGATAATGTTTGCTGTGGGTTTGTCATATATAGCTTTTATTATATTGAGGTATGTTCCTTCTATTCCTGCTTTCTGGAGAGTTTTTATCATAAATGGATGTTGAATTTTGTCAAAGGCCTTCTCTGCATCTATTGAGATAATCATATGGTTTTTATTTTTCAATTTGTTAATGTGGTGAATTACATTGATTGATTTGCGGATGTTGAAGAATCCTTGCATCCCTGGGATAAAGCCCACTTGGTCATGGTGTATGATCTTTTTAATGTGTTGTTGGATTCTGATTGCTAGAATTTTGTTGAGGATTTTTGCGTCTATGTTCATCAGTGATATTGGCCTGTAGTTTTCCTTTTTTGTAGTATCTTTGTCAGGTTTTGGTATTAGGGTGATGGTGGCCTCATAGAATGAGTTTGGAAGTTTCCCTTCCTCTGCGATTTTCTGGAAGAGTTTGAGTAGGATAGGTGTTAACTCTTCTCGAAATTTTTGGTAGAATTCAGCTGTGAAGCCGTCTGGACCTGGGCTTTTGTTTGCTGGAAGATTTCTGATTACAGTTTCAATTTCCGTTCTTGTGATGGTCTGTTAAGATTGTCTATTTCTTCCTGGTTTAGTTTTGGAAAATTGTATTTTTCTAAGAATTTGTCCATTTCTTCCAGGTTGTCCATTTTATTGCCATATAATTGCTGATAGTAGTCTCTTATGATCCTTTGTATTTCTGTGTTGTCTGTTGTGATCTCTCCATTTTCATTTCTAATTTTATTGATTTGATTTTTCTCTCTTTGCTTCTTGATGAGTCTGGCTAATGGTCTGTCAATTTTATTTATCCTTTCAAAGAACCAGCTTTTGGCTTTGTTGATTTTTGCTATGGTCTCTTTTGTTTCTTTTGCATTTATTTCTGCCCTAATTTTTAAGATTTCTTTCCTTCTGCTAACTCTGGGGTTCTCTAATTCTTCCTTTTCTAGTTGCTTTAGGTATAGAGTTAGGTTATTTATTTGACTTTTTTCTTGTTTCTTGAGGTATGCCTGTATTGCTATGAACTTTCCTCTTAGCACTGCTTTTATAGTGTCCCACAGGTTTTGGGTTGTTGTGTTTTCATTTTCATTAGTTTCTATGCATATTTTGATTTCTTTTTTGATTTCTTCTGTGATTTGTTGGTTATTCAGAAGCGTGTTGTTCAGCCTCCATATGTTGGAATTTTTAATAGGTTTCCTCCTGTAATTGAGATCTAATCTTAGTGCATTATGGTCAGAAAAGATGCTTGGAATGATTTCGATTTTTTTGAATTTATCAAGGTTATATTTATGGCCCAGGATGTGATCTATCCTTGAGAAGGTTCCATGAGCACTTGAGAAAAAGGTGAAGTTCATTGCTTTGGGGTGAAATGTCCTATAGATATCAATTAGGTCTAACTGGTCTAATGTATCATTTAAAGTTTGCGTTTCTTTGTTAATTTTCTGTTTAGTTGATCTGTCCATATGTGTGAGTGGGGTATTAAAGTCTCCCACTATTATTGTGTTGTTGTTAATTTCCTCTTTCATACTTGTTAGCATTTGTCCTACATATTGCGGTGCTCCTATATTGGGTGCATATATATTTATAATTGTTATATCTTCTTCTTGGATTGATCCTTTGATCATTATGTAGTGGCCTTCTTTGTCTCTTTTCACCGCCTTTGTTTTAAAGTCTATTTTATCGGATATGAGTATTGCCACTCCTGCTTTCTTTTGGTCTCTATTTGCATGGAATATCTTTTTCCAACCCTTCACTTTCAGTCTGTATGTGTCCCTTGTTTTGAGGTGGGTCTCTTGTAAGCAGCATATAGAGGGTTCTTGTTTTTGTATCCAATCGGCCAGTCTTTGCCTTTTGGTTGGGGCATTCAATCCATTTACGTTTAAGGTAATTATTGATAAGTGTGATCCCGTTGCCATTTGTTTTATTATTTTGGGTTCGGGTTTATACTCCCTTTTTGTGTTTCCTGTCTAGAGAGTATCCTTTAGAATTTGTTGGAGAGCTGGTTTGGTGGTGCTGAATTCTCTCAGCTTTTGCTTGTCTGTAAAGCTTTTGATTTCTCCTTCGTATTTGAATGAGATCCTTGCTGGGTATAGTAATCTGGGCTGTAGGTTATTTTCTTTCATCACTTTAAGTATGTCTTGCCATTCCCTCCTGGCCTGAAGAGTTTCTATTGAGAGATCAGCTGTTATCCTTATGGGAATCCCCTTGTGTGTTATTTGTTGTTTTTCCCTTGCTGCTTTTAATAATTGTTCTTTGTGTTTGATCTTTGTTAATTTGATTAATATGTGTCTTGGGGTGTTTCGCCTTGGGTTTATCCTATTTGGGACTCTCTGGGTTTCTTGGACTTGGGTGATTATTTCCTTCCCCATTTTAGGGAAGTTTTCAACTATTATCTCCTCAAGGATTTTCTCATGGTCTTTCTTTTTGTCTTCTTCTGGGACTCCTATAATTCGAATGTTGGAGCGTTTCATATTGTCCTGGAGGTCTCTGAGATTGTCCTCATTTCTTTTAATTCGTTTTTCTTTTTTCCTCTCTGATTCATTTATTTCTACCATTCTGTCTTCTATTTCACTAATCCTATCTTCTGCCTCCGTTATTCTATTATTTGTTGCCTCCAGAGTGTTTCTGATCTCATTTATTGCATTATTCATTGTATATTGACTCTTTTTTATTTCTTCTAGGTCCTTGTTGAACATTTCTTGCATCTTCTCAATCCTTGTCTCTAGGGTGTTTATCTGTGATTCCATTTTGACTTCAAGGTTTTGGATCATTTTCACTATCAATATTCGGAATTCTTTCTCAGGTAGATTCCCTATCTCTTCCTCTTTTGTCTGGTTTGGTGGGCATTTCTCCTGCTCCTTTACCTGTTGGGTATTCCTCTGTCTCTTCATCTTGGTTATATTGCTGCGTTTGGAATGGCCTTTTTATATTCTGGTAATTTGTGGAGTTCTCTTTATTGTGGAGCTTCCTCACTGTGGGTGGGGTTGTATCAGTGGCTTGTCCAGGTTTCCTGGTTAGGGAAGCTTGTGTTGGAGGTCTGGTGGGTGGAGCTGGGTTTCTTCTCTCTGGAGTGCAGTGGAGTGACCAGTAATGGGTTATGAGACGTCTAAAGTTTTGGAGTAACTTTGAACTGCCTGTATATTGAAGCTCAGGGGTGTGTTCCTGTGTTGCTGGAGAATTTGTGTGATATGTCTTGCTCTGGAACTTGCTGGCCCTTGGGTGGAGCTTTGTTTCAGTGTAGGTTTGGAGGCATTTGATGAGCTCCTATTGCTTAATGTTCCCTGAATTCAGGAGTTCTCTGATGTTCTCAAGCTTTGGACTTAAGCCTCCTGCTTCTGGTTTTCGGTTTTATTTTTACGGTGGTCTCTAGACTTCTCCTTCTATACAGCACCAATGATATAGCATCTAGGCTAAAGATGAAAGGTTTCTCCACATTGAGGGGCACCCAGAGAGGTTCACTGGGTTACATGGAGAAGAGAAGAGGGAGGAGGTAGTTAGAGGTGACTGGGATGAGATGCGGTGAGATCAAAAGAGGAGAGAGCAAGCTAGTCAATAGTCACTTCTTTATGTGCGCTCGATAGTCTGGACCTCTCAGAGGTATTCACGGAGTTATACAGGGAAGAGGAGAGAGAGGAAGTAGACAGAGGTGACCAGGAGGGTAAGAGAGAGGAATGAAAAGGAGAGAGACAGGTCCAGCCAGTAATCAGTTCCTTAGGTGCTCTCCACCATCTAGAACACACAGAGAATCACTGAGTTGGATATAGGAGAGATGGGGGGGGGGGGGGGGGAGAGACAGAGGCCACCTGGTGGAGAAAAAGGAGAGTCCAAAAGGAGGAGAGAGTGGTCACGCCAGTAATCTCGCTGTCAGGTAAGATTGGGTTATGAAATGTACAAGATTGACAACAAAAACCAAAAAGCAAAGATTAAAAACCTAGAGTAGAGGTTAGATTTTCAAAAATACAATGTTAAAGAGATGAAGCAGAAGGAAGAAAGAAAAAAAAGAGAAAAGATTAAAAAAATAATAATATTAAGAAAAAGAAATATGGAAAAAAAAATAAGGAAAAAAAAATATATATATAAGAAAAAAAAAAAAACCCCAAGATTAAAAAAGAAATACCAACAACAACCACGCGAAGACTATATATGGTGTTTGCTTTAAAAAAGTAGAGTCTTTTTTTTTTTTTTGAAAAGTAATAGTTATAGAAATATAAAGTATTGAAATAGAAGACTTAACAGTTAAAAAAAAAAAGTTTGAGAAAAAAAAGAAAAAAAAAAAGAAAGCAAAAAAAAAAAAAGGGCAAAAAAAAAAAAAATTTTTTAAAATTGTGAAGATATATCTGGCCCTTCTCTGATGTTGTGGGCCGTGTTGGTCACTTCCAAGGCGTTTCCCTCTGTTTAACTTCTGTTTGCTGGTCTCTTCAGGGTCTGAATTCCGTCCTGACACATGGGGGCGGTGGTGGACACTTTTTTTTCTTTTTTTTTAGGCTCACTAGTTCAGTCGCGCTGTGGGGAGGGGGGAATGCTGTTTTTGAAGACAATGATCTGCTTTTCTGGTTGCCTGATGTCCTCTGCCTGCATTCAGAGGTTGTTTTGTGGAGTTTGCTCCGCGTTGAAATGATCTTTTGAGGAATTTGTGAGGGAGAAAGTGGTCTTCCCTTCCTATTCCTCCGCCATCTTAGGACCGCTCTCCCAACATGACTTAAACATATAGTGGACACCCATTCTCAAGAATACCTAGCTGAATGAAGACCTAATTCAGTACCTATTTTATCTTGCTTCTCTTCTAAATTACCTCCCCTCAAATCTAAGTGGCACCTGAGAGAGGGGGCTTTGTTTAATTTCCCTCATCTAGTGAAACCTAGCTGATATTTTCCAGGGTATACGGGAGGCTTGGTTTTAAGCCCTCTTGCAACCTGTACACCCTCAGCAACCAGGCACACTCCTATTCACAGAGGACTGCTAGCTTTCTCTTGAACTCAGCTGGGGGCTCTGGGTACTTGGAGCAGACCACTTGGCACACACAGGGCCTCAGGTGTCGTTGTCCCGCGGCACTGAGAAAACAGAGCTGTGGAGGGCACTCAGGAGCTAGGGCTCAGCAATGAAGGTGGCTGCCAGGGCATTTTTCTCAGGATTCTGATTTCAGAAGATTTATCCATGGAAACTCACATTAGCCTTTTTAGGCTAAAGAATCCCACACAATGGCAGATGATTATATTCCAATTTATGGTAAGGAGGCAAGCATTTGTCACAGACAATGGGAACCATTTTGTCAGAGATATCCGAGAAGCAGTGTAGCTTGGGCTTGACCACACAGGGGTTGGCAAATCTGGCCCTTGGTTTCTTTTTGTAAGGCTCAAGAGCAAAGAGCAATTCTTAAATTTTAAAGGGGTTGTAAAACAAGAAAACAAAGATGAATATTTAGACAGAGACTGTGGCCAGAAAGGTCTAAAATATTTACTATCTGACACTTTACAAGGAAAGTTTACTGAACTCTGGGATATGGGGTTAGAATGGAGGACCTCTAGAATGCCTTGTTGTTTTTTTTCAATGAAAGTATAGTTGATTTACAATATTGTGTTTGAGGCATGCAGCAAAGTGATTCAGTTACACATATATACTTATATATATTCTTTTCATTATGGTATATTAGAGGTTATTGAATATAGTTCCCTGTGCTATACAGCAGGACTTTGCTGTTGGTGGTAGGTTTTTTGCTGTGCCACGTGGCATATGGGATCTTAGTTTCCTGACCAGGGATGGAAGTTGCAAGCTGCTGCATTGGAAGCACAGAGTCCTAAGCACCAGACTGGCAGGGAAGTCCCCAGAATGCCTTCTAATGTTACAATTCTGGTTTGTCTCTACCTTCTGGGTTCAAGACTCAGGCTTGTCCACCATGCCCTAGCACTGTCTCCTCCTTGTCAGATTCCAGAGGTCCTGGCTGGACAGAGTGAGTATGACCAGTGGGTCAGCCTTGCTTTTCCTTAGTACAGGCCCAGCTTCTTCTCTGCCTTGGCTGTGGTGCAGAGAGCTCGGGCTTCCTGGGTGTCTTCCCTATCCTGACTCTGGCACCATGGAGTAAAGGGACCTAGAGGGACAGGCCTTTGGCATAGACAGCTGGAAGGTTGACCCCCTCCTCCCTGGCTGTTTGCTTTGAGATGAGGTTGTGTGGTTCCATTTGTACTGTGTGGCAGTTTGGGGCAAGGAGAGTCTAGAAAGACACAGTTGTGAAAGAACCTATGTCCTTGATTATGCTTTTGATGCCACACTGATCTGTGAACATTTCCAAGAAGTTAGAGGAGAAAAAAAATACCAGCCCAGGGCTGGGCCTTCCTGTTGGCCTTTGTCATTAGTTCCCATCTGACCAGGCCGTGGCTGCTTGGATATCCTGCATAATTCATCATGGTACCCAGGGCAGGCACGTCTGGGTCTCTGAGTTCTGGATGACCTTGGGAGGAAGGGAGGCAAGGCCGAACAGTGAGGGAAACTGGGTGAGTCAAGCTGTACTGGAGATGATATGGTGAGAAAGCCTTGCTGTTTGGAGAGTTTGGATTCTAATGGTATTCTTTGAATACCCATGATTCATTATCATTCATTAGTGAATTCCTTCATTCATTTGACACATAACCACAGCACCAGGCCATACTGAACAACCAGAGAATTCTGTTCTGAATGGAATAGCCCCTCAAGAAGTTGTGGTTTGGGACAGGACTCCTGAGTGAGTGGTTAGCATGTGAGATTTGTGCAAATGGGGGTAGGGAGGCCATCAGGGTGGCCTGAGGCTTAGATGTATGACTTAGCACTCCCCTGACAGGCTGAGCCAGGGGTGGGTCTGTGGGTAGAGACCTCACAGTTCTGAGCCACAGCCCAGGATGGCTGACAGAAGGAAGCAGTTCCCTAGAGAGGCCTGTGGCCGTGCCCTCAGGACACAAAGTCAGTGCCCTGCTGGATAGGAAGGCTGTTCCTTCAGATCAAGGATTTGAGGGAGGAGCCCTTGCAAAGCTGCCATCCTACCCCTGCCAGATTCCCATGCCCTTTCTAGGGCACTCAGAACCCTCCTTACTTGCCTTCCTGCCTCTGTCCACTCCTGAAACCATGGTGTCCATCGGTGAAGCTGAGAGGAACACTCAGGGCTAAGACAAACTCCCTCTGCATTTGCCTTCTGTCCCCTCACAAGTTTCTCTCCTGGCAGCAGTGGCTGGGGAAGGAAGCCAACAGAGGCAGATGTCCAGGCGGGTTCAGCTAGGCTCAGAGCACCAGACTTTGGTTGGGACCATTGACTAGCCACTACTAAGCAGTGAAACAAAAATGGGGGTGGAGGGACCTCCCTGGTGGTCCAGTGGTTAAGTGTCCACCTGGCAATGCAGGGGACTTGGGTTTGATCCCTGGGTGAGGACCTAAGATGTCACATGCCCCAGAGCAACGGAGTCCACACTCCACAACTACTGAGCCGGTGTACCACCATGCATGACACAACAAAGGTCCTGCATGCTACAACCAAGACTGATGCAGGCAAATAAATGAATATTTTTTTAAAAGCCAAAAACCAAAAATGGGGGTGGAGAAAAACCTGGGTTATGGGAGACAGCCATGCTTTCTAAGCTTGCTCATCCCTTGGTGCCATTAGATCCCTGTGTTCACTCTACTGGTTGTGGGGTGGTAACTGAACCGTTCCTTTATTTCAATTTTTTGCAGCTGCACCAGACATAAACCAATATATGCTGGGGTGTGGATGGAGGTAAAAGAAATGCGCTTGAGAGAGAGCTCACAGCCTGGACAGGAAGGACTCTAACGTGAGAGGCCTCAGAACCTCAGCAGAGGGAAGGAGTGTGATGGGGTGGGGCAGTTAGTGAGAGGGTCAAATTATCAGGGGTTCAAAGAGGTGCTTCAGGATCCTTTTAGGTCCAAAATGTATTATTTTATTTTGTATATATATATATATATATTTTTTTTATTTTGTTTTGTTTTCCTAAAATGTATTTTATGGTTCTATGGACAAAACACTGAACTAGCCTATAAGGGAGATGATTAAAACAAAGTAAAATCGATCCAGTTACCAAAGATTTTATAATCTGTTTATGGAACAGATACTTCTTGAACATCAGGACAGTGGTGCCACTGGCAGCAAAAAGGCTGGTAGGTTCTGCCTGGGGTGTCAAGTTTGGGGTGGGGCTACTCCACCAGGGAAGGGTTAGTGGGACTGAGGAAAGGGGAGGAAGGCCCCTCAGGCCAGGGTAGGCAGTGTAACAGCTGTCTCCTTGCCTCAGGCATTTCTATCAGCTCCCTGGTCCCAGAGCCCCAGGTTTTCTTGCAAATGTATGTTCTGATGAGAAGATCAGAGGCTGGGTGGACAGAATAAGTAGAACCAGCAGGATAAGGCAGTGAGGTGCAAAAACCAGGGTTTTTGGATGGATATCCAGGACAGATGTAGACTGCATATCCCTTGCCCTCTGGCAGTTTCTAAGCCAATGAGGCTAATGGAAGAAGGAAAGACCATACCCTTTAGGGGCAGGTGCTTGGGGCCCTGCTGCTGTCCTATAGGGGCTGTTGTGGCACTGTTCTAGTTTATGGCATCTCTGCCCCTTTAATTCCACTGCCCCAGAAGTATTCAGGGTCCTAGACACAGGGAAGCCCAGAGCTGGACAGGAACTTCCAGCCTATTCTGCCCAGTGTTCATAATTACAGAAGCCAGGCCCTATATCTAAGACTCCCTGAATATACCCCCCACCTCCACCTTGCATTAAAGAAGCCATGCAGATTGTCAGTCTAAGGGCTACACTTGGTTGGGTGAGATCAAAACTGGGAGGTGGCTCTGGAGGGTCTATAGAGGAACCTGAACCCCCATAACCTTGGGGGTATGTGTGGGGTACAGAAGGGTGACCAGGCTATACCAATTCAAAGAGAGAAAGACCAATCGGAAGCCTCCTTCTATCTGCTTCTTCTCAAAAACGTTCTGCCTCCACTCCTTCCCCAGAGAAAAAGTTTCACTTCTTCTCAGGAGGTCCTAAGTGTACCCAGGGCTGAGGGAGCCTTGAGGGTCCACCTGGGCATTTGTGCCTCCATTGGTGGGGACCATACCTGATCTTTTTTCTAACTTATCTCACTATACAGCCAGAGAACTGTAAAAATAAAACACGTTTATTACCACAAAACCTTATTAACACAGGTCCACAATCCCTTACCCAAAACCCTTAGAGCCGGATATAGTTTAGAATTTAGAATTCTTTAGGCTTTAGAAAGATACCAAGATGTGAATGCTGAATATTATATAATACTACCAGAGATGTCTGGGGTGACATCTAATAATCCCCCAAATCAATATTTCTGTGAAAAAATGTGAAAAGGCACACTAGAGGAAGTAAATGAAGAATATAAATAACCCGACTTGACTTTTTCTTTTTTGCTCCATAATGGGGCCTGTGGGGTCTTAGTTCCCTGATTAGGGATCAAAACTGTGCCCCTGGCAGTGGAAGCACTGAACCTTACTTCACTTTAGGATTTTTTTTTTCCCCTCCTGCCCTCCTCCCAGGTCATGTGTTGATGACAAAGTTGGGAAGATGCTTCTAGCTTCCAGAGGTTTTTGTAGATTTCAGAATTGCGAATAAGGGATTGTAGACCTGTACTTACTTGCCCATTTACAGAACAGCTCAGTTATTGTTGAGGCTTTGGTGCAGTGGTGAGGTGGCCAGGCTGCAGCAGCCAGACTGCCTGTCCTCACATCCTAGCTCTGGCATGAATCAGCTGTGGGACCCTGGGCCTCAATTTCCTCATCTGTACCACAGGAGTATTAATTTCCCCCTCACAGTCATGCTTGGAAGATTAAACAGCTTAGTATACAATAAAGTATAAAATAAAGGGCTTCCCTGGTGGCTCAGATGGTAAAGAATCTGCCTGCAACACAGAAGACCCAGGTTCAATCCCTGGGTCAGGAAGATTCCCTGGAGAAAGGAATGGCTATCCACTGTAGTATTCTTGCCTGGAGAAGTCCATGAACAGAGGAGCCTGGTGAGCTACAGTCCATGGGGTCTCACAGAGCTGGACACGACTGAACAACTAACATGAAATAAAGTGCTTAGAACTCTGCTTAGTACATGATTTGCACAGCATATATGGGGCATGACAACATCAGTGAGAAAGACAGACATATAAGGCACATCTTCAGTACAAGTCAATCATTACAAGCTCACTGCTTAGGTCCCACAGACCACCAGGGCAGGTTGAATCTTTTCTAGTATTACAATCGTTCACATCCTTGGCCTTTGAGCCTGCCAGAGCTGTAGACAAAGAGGTTTCAAACTCCCCACAGGAGGCTCTGTCACACTGTGGGGTCAGCTGAAGGGGAGGCAGAGGGTGCTCTGGAAGGGGTCTGACCTTGTGTCCTTTATGATAATGGAGTGTGCTCCCTCTCTGCCTCGGCTCTGGAGTCCCAGCTGCTAGCACATCAAACGGCCCTAAGATTGAATTCTTGTTCAGAGAGGAGACAAGGGGTTTCTGCTCCACTGAATATGCAAAGGTGAGGCTGGGCCTTCTCCAGACATATCCTTCACAGGCATTTTCACATGACACGGAGAAAAGGGGTCTTTCCTTACTGTAACAGTAACATGTGCCTATTGTAAAAATTCAACCATTCAAAAGGATAGGACATAGGGAAAGTATGGTCTGAATTGTTTCCCAACCTTCAGTTGCCTGGGACTAACTAACAGGTCTCCAGGTCCCTGTCTTCTGAACTTCTCCTCAAATACAAAAGGATACCACACACCACACATACACTCACCCTCACATGCACCCCATATATCCTCTCACCCTGAGACATACGCACCCACACATCCTCACCCTAACGCACCTCCTCAGTTTCACACACCTACCCTTACTGCCTCCCCTATACCCTCACACACCCAACACTATACAAAAGGAGATCATACATATATACAGAACACACCTATGAAAGAGGCAGGCATCCAGCCATTTCTGATGCTAGCAGCTTCACACAGGATGCTTCCCCTATAACCCTTGGATTTTTTTCGGGTTTTTCCCTGACTGCCCAGACCCTTGGTTTTCATGTTGGGCAAGTGGGAATGAGAGTAACATTGCCAAACTCATATAGAGTGCCTGAGAAGCTCAAGTGGGATTTACAATTAACATGAAATCACTCTGCAAATTGTCAAGTGTAAGAGGAGCTGAGGGATAACTACTGCCCCCCCTTCCCACCCCCCAAACCAGAAATAACTAGACTTTTAAAAGGACTTTAGGAAGATGGTAAAGCCATCTTAGTGGCACAGACTGCTTGTAACAAGGCTGATGGGGATGAAGAGGGCTCAGTTTTGGGTTGGGGTGGGCCCTTCACAGATCACATGAGCCAGCTACTGCAGGGGGCCTTCAGGCCCCCGTAACACCCCACAAAACACCTCCTTGATCTGTGACAGTGACTTCTGTCAGGAAGTGAGTTGAGCAGCTCCTGATCTTGCTGGGCTTTAAGAATTATGGGGGTCCTCTTCACCTGCAGGAAGAAAGGAAGGGAGGTGACCACAACAGGCTCCCCGGCCCTCTTCCAAACCCAGATGGTGGCTCTCTGGAGTGCTCCCTAACCCCTCTGCCTAGGGGCAGGATGGTGGCATGGGGCAGGGGGCTGAGGCCAGAAAAAGCATACACCCCATGCTGCTGGGAGCCAGCACGGGAGATCCCACCCATGGCAAAGGTCATGAGGAAGACCCCTGATGGGCAAAGGTGGGTCAGGTCTCAAAGGACTCCCTGACCCCACCCATGACAAGGCCATGCAGGCAAGGATTCAAGGGGTCCCTTAGATCTGCTTGAGCATCTACCCCCGAAACCAAAATCTGTCTGTTATACTACACTCTTCTGACATTAACAGGGGCTATCCCCGACCACCTTTCTCTGGAAAATTAACTTAGAGCTCCAGTTAATAGTCTCCTGCATATAAAAGGAGTGTCTCAGGTCAAAGCTCTCTGCTGGCAGACTAGCTTGTGTGACAGGATTATCCACACTCTTGCTACTATGCACAGGATTGTTTACAACCTCTCAACCATAAACAGCACAGAGAGTTTGGAGTATTTTGAAAGTCTTAGTCTTTCATAGGGTTTTTCTAAAGATAAAAATCATGTTGGCCTCTTTTACCAAGGACCTGCCAACATGGGCCGCGTTCACACCAAAACCGTAAAGAAAGTGGCCCGGATCATCATTGAGAAGTACTACACGCGCCTGGGCAATGACTTCCACACCAACAAGCGGGTGTGTGAGGAAATCGCCATTATTCCCAGCAAGAAGCTTCGCAATCAGATCGCAGGCTACGTCACACATCTGATGAAGCGGATTCAAAGAGGCCCTGTGAGAGGTATCTCCATCAAGCTGCAGGAGGAGGAGAGAGAGAGGAGAGACAATTACGTGCCTGAGGTCTCAGCCCTGGATCAGGAAATCATTGAAGTAGATCCTGACACTAAGGAAATACAGAAGCTGTTGGACTTTGGCAGTCTGTCCAACTTGCAGGTCACTCAGCCTACAGTTGGGATGAACTTCAAAACACTGCGTGGAGCCGTTTGAGTCTTTCTGCTGTGCTGTAATATTTTCAATAAACCTTGGACAACAACAACAAAAATCATGTTGATGAAGGGTTTCATTGCTGAGTTAATGATTGCCATCAGGCCTCCATATCCTCAGGCACCTGGGAGTATGTTAATCAATGTAATTGGAATGTAGAAAAAGAAATATAGTAGTTTTGATATTAATACTAGACTTTTGAGTTAATGAATTTTCTCTGCTATAAATCACTGTACTCCTCTTTCTTTGTTATAAACCATTGTATCGTTGCTATGTAAAAATGTAACTTTATCACTATCTTAAGACTAAGTAGATCTTAAGGGAAAACAAGTTTTCTGATTGACTAATACCAGACCACCTGACCTGCATCTTGAGAAATCTGTATGCAGGTCACGAAGCAACAGTTAGAACTGGACATGGAACAACAGACTGGTTCCAAATAGGAAAAGGAGTACGTCAAGGCTGTATATTGTCACCCTGCTTATTCAACTTCTATTCAGAGTACATCATGACAAACGCTGGACTGGAAGAAACACAAGCTGGAATCAAGATTGCTGGGAGAAATATCGATAACCTCAGATATGTAGATGACACCACCCTTATGGCAGAAAGTGTAGAGGAACTAAAAAGCCTCTTGATGAAAGTGAAAGAGGAGAGTGAAAAAGTTGGCTTAAAGCTCAACATTCAGAGAACAAAGATCATGGCATCCAGTCCCATCACTTCATGGGGAATAGATGGGGAAACAGTGGAAACAGTGTCAGACTTTATTTTCTGGGGCTCCAAAATAACTGAAGATGGTGACTGCAGCCATAAAATTAAAAGACGCTTACTCCTTGGAAGAAAAGTTATGACCAATCTAGACAGCATATTCAAAAGCAGAGACATTACTTTGCCGACTAAGGTCCGTGTTGTCAAGGCTTTGGTTTTTCCTGTGGTCATGTATGGATGTAAGAGTTGGACTGTGAAGAAAGCTGAGCACTGAAGAATTGATGCGTTTGAACTGTGGTGTTGGAGAAGACTCCTGAGAGTCCCTTGGACTGCAAGGAGATCCAACCAGTCCATTCTGAAGGAGATCAGCCCTGGGATTTCTTTGGAAGGAATGATGCTAAAGCT
>NW_024070189.1:69252645-69336832 GCF_014754425.2 Oryx dammah | reverse complement strand
AGCTTTAGCATCATTCCTTCCAAAGAAATCCCAGGGCTGATCTCCTTGAGAATGGACTGGTTGGATCTCCTTGCAGTCCAAGGGATTCTCAGGAGTCTTCTCCAATACCACAGTTCAAACGCATCAATTCTTCGGTGCTCAGCCTTCTTCACAGTACAACTCTCACATCCATAGATGACCACTGGAAAAACCATAGCCTTGACTAGACGGACCTTAGTCGGCAAAGTAATGTCTCTGTTTTGAATATGCTATCTAGGTTGGTCATAACTTTTCTTCCAAGGAGTAAGCGTCTTTTAATTTCATGACTGCAGTCACCATCTGCAGTGATTTTGGAGCCCCCCAAAATAAAGTCTGACACTGTTTCCACTGTTTCCCCATCTATTTCCCTTGAAGTGATGGGACCGGATGCCATGATCTTCGTTTTCTGAATGTTGAGTTTTAAGGCAACTTTTTCACTCTCCTCTTTCACTATCAAGAGGCTCTTTAGTTCTTCTTCACTTTCTGCCACAAGGGTGGTGTCATCTGCATATTTGAGGTTATCGATATTTCTCCCGGCAATCTTGATTCCAGCTTGTGTTTCTTCCAGTCCAGCATTGCTCATGATGTACTATGAATAGAAATTAAATAAGCAGGGTGACAATATACAGCCCTGACGTACTCCTTTTCCTATTTGGAACCAATCTGTTGTTCCATGTCCAGTTCTAACTGTTGCTTCTGACCTGCATATAGGTTTCTCAAGATGCAGGTCAGGTGGTCTGGTATCCCCATCTCTCTCAGAATTTTCCACAGTTTATTGTGATCCACACAGTCAAAGGCTTTAGCATAGTCAATAAAGCAGAAGTAGATGTTTTTCTGAAACTCTCTTGCTTTTTCCATGATCCAGCAGATGTTGGCAATTTGATCTCTGGTTCCTCTGCCTTTTCTAAAACCAGCTTGAACATCAGGAAGTTCATGGTTCACGTATTGTTGAAGCCTGGCTTGGAGAATTTTGAGCATTACTTTACTAGCATGTGAGACGAGTGCAATTGTGTGGTAGTTTGAGCATTCTTTTGCATTGCCTTTCTTTGGGATTGGAATGAAAACTGACCTTTTCCAGTCCTGTGGCCACTGCTGAGTTTTCCAATTGTGCTTGCATCTTGAGTGCAGCACTTTCACAGCATCATCTTTCAGGATTTGAAACAGCTCAACTGGAATTCCATCACCTCCACTAGCTTTGTTCATAGTGATGCTTTCTAAGGCCCACTTGACTTCACATTCCAGGATGTCTGGCTCTAGATGAGTGATCACACCATTGTGATTATAAAGCCTCTCTTTAACATTCTGCACGGGGATCCTGACCCAACTTTCATACGGCAATTAACCGCTGAGGCTCAGGAAGCCTTACAAAGTAGAACAGGCTTTATCTGATACTTATGTAAAAAAATTGAATTGGCAACTGCCTGGCTACCCCAACCACAACTACGGGAGTTTTATGGCAAAACGGCCCCCTAGAGTGGGTCCATCTTCCCGCTCAAGCTAAAAAAGGTAGTGGCTTCTCATCCAGGGTTGATAGCTACTCTGATATTAAAGGGAAGAAAGCGGAGCATTGAATTATTTGGTAAAGAGCCATCAGAAATTATAATTACATATAACAAAGAACAGCTGGACGCTCTTCTGATGTTTGATGAAAATTGGCAGATTGCTGTAGGAAATTGGTCAAATTTTGCATCATTTACCTTCGCATGTTTTGTTAAATTTTATATCTAGACACCCAGTTATTTTCCCTGTTAGATGCAAACAGTTCCCTACTCCAGATGCTCAGATAGCTTTTACTGACGGGTCGGCTAATGGCAAAGCTTCTTATAAGGATGTAATACAACATCTCTTTACTTGTTTTTCATATTTGGCTCTGCCAAAAGCTTTAAAAACTGATAATGCTCCTGCTTACACTTCTAAGTCTTTTCAAGAATTTTGTACAATGTTTCAAATAAAACATAATACAGGCATCCCTTATAATCCACAAGGGCAAGCCATCCTGGAAAGAGCACACCAAACATTAAAAATACAAATTCAAAAATTACAGGAAGGGGAATTTAAGTATAGTTCCCCCCATCAGATCTTACAACATGCTTTCTTTGTAATAAATAACCTAATGCTGATTCGTCCAGAACCACTGCAATGCTTTGTCATTGGTTTCTGGGGCAACAAAATATAAAGCCGTTGGTAGAGTGGAAGGACCTCCTCTCCGGACAGTGGAAAGATCCCGACCCATTGTTAAGCGGTTGAGGATGTGCTTGTATTTTTCCACAGGACGCAGATTCTCCGATTTGGATACCGGACAGGCTGATTCGTCATGTCACAGCCCCCCAGGCACTTGGTTCCTCCATTGCCTCGACCACAAAAAAGGAAGGGGATTCCTCTATCTCTACTTCCCCTGCCAGTGTGGAAAGTCCAGCAGAACGCGAGAAAACTGACATCGGAGATCCCAGAAGAGCAGCGGCCATTAACCACCAGTAGATGGCATTATAATCAATTTGTTCCTCCTATGCCATCTTATACAACTAAAGACAAAACCTTTTGGCAGCCAGAAATCTGGAGAGCCCTTGTCGCTACTGCCTCTATTATTTTAACCCACCCAGATAATGATTCTACTTACTCTATTTTAGCTTATTTACCTTCTCCTTATGTTTTTCTTTTCACTAATGACTCCGGAAGACTTAATATGCAAATGAATCATTCAGGTGGACCTAATGTAGTGTCTTGTAAACAATGTATGCTCTCATCCTCTTTAACCCCTCAATATAATGTTTGCTCTTTTGTGGTGTTAAAACGTCCACCCTATCTTATGGTGCCTGTAACTGTAACTACTTATTGGTATGATAATTATAGTCTTGCTGTGTTACAACAACTGCAGGATTTAATGCGATTACGACGGTTTGTGGGCTTACTTACTTTGGGAATATCAGCTTTAATAACTGCAATTACTTCTATTACTGTGGCAGCAATATCATTGACTCAACAAGTACATACTGCCCAATGTTGATACTATGTCAAAAAATGTTTCTTTAGCGCTGGCAACACAGGAAGCTATAGACAGGAAATTAGAAATGAGGGTAGACGCCCTAGAAGAAGCAATAATGCATATTGGGACTGAATTACAGGCTTTAAAAGTAAAGTTGTCATTATCCTGTCACGCCAACTACTGGTGGATATGTGTAACACGCCTGAAAGTAAACGAGACAGAATATAACTGGGAGAAAATTAAAAATCATATTTCCGGTGTCTGGAAGAGTTCCGACATTGGTTTGGATTTAGGGAAACTTCATAATCAAATAACCACCATGGAACACTCTCGATTAGATTTTACTGCTGCAGGAGTAGCAAATGACTTTTTTCATACATTCTCCAACTTTATTTCAGGAAAAAAACATTCTACTATTTTTAGCTATGCTGCTGTGGCTGCTCTAATCCTGCTTCTCATAATTATTCTTCCTTGCATTGTTAGAACTCTTCGGCAGAGCACTCAGAAGCTCGCGACTGAACTACATCTGGCTGTCTTAAGAAATGAAAAAGGGGGAGATGCTGGTCGCCAGCACAGGAGATCCCACCCATGGCAAAGGTAATGAGGAAGAGCCCTGATGGGCAAAGGCGGGTCAGGACTCAAGGGACTCCCTGACTGCACCCATGACAAGGTCATGCAGGCAAGGACTCAAGGGGTCCCTTAGATCTGCTTGAGCATCTACCCCCGAAACCAAAATCTGTCTGTTATACTACACTCTTCTGACATTAACAGGGGCTATCCCCGACCACCTTTCTCTGGAAAATTAACTTAGAGCTCCAGTTAATAGTCTCCTGCATATAAAAGGAGTGTCTCAGGTCAAAGCTCTCTGCTGGCAGACTAGCTTGTGTGACAGGATTATCCACATTCTTGCTACTATGCACAGGATTGTTTACAACCTCTCAACCATAAACAGCACAGAGAGTTTGGAGTATTTTGAAAGTCTTAGTCTTTCATAGGGTTTTTCTAAAGATAAAAATCATGTTGATGAAGGGTTTCATTGCTGAGTTAATGATTGCCACCAGGCCTCCATATCCTCAGGCACCTGGGAGTATGTTAATCAATGTAATTGGAATGTACAAAAAGAAATATAGTAGTTTTGATGTTAGCAATACTAGACTTTTGAGTTAATGAATTTTCTCTTTGTTATAGATCACTGTACTCCACTTTCTTTTTTATAAACCATTATATCGTTGCTATGTAAGAATGTAACTTTATCACTACCTTAAGACTAAGTAGATCTTAAGGGAAAACAAGTTTTCTGATTGACTAACCTTTATCAATAGAAAGAAAGATGGGGCCAGAAAATGTTAATCGGTCTCCAGACCAGAAGATATTGTAAGCAAATGTAAGACCCTTGTAAGAACAAAGATATGCAAAGAACACTCTGTCTTTAGATAAGAGTCAGAGCAGCTGACCCTGCGTGACTCTTGCTTCTTTCATTTATCTCTATGTATAACTTAAAGTATAAAAGCTTCCCTGAAAAGTAAAGAGACAGACCAGGACCAGGACCAGTTCCATGAAAGCCTGGTTCCCCCGTGTCGTCTTTTCTTTCTTACTTTCCTTTTCAGGCTAATTCCCATCTGGAGCACAGATGTCCGCCATGTTTACTTATTTGCCTGGGCTTCTAAGACATGAACGGGAAGGCGCCCTGCATCTTCACTCCCTCGGGAGACCGAGAGGGTGCCTGCAGCCTACGTAAATGGTGCAAGTTCCTTGTCTGGAACTTTATTGACTTTCTGTGTAAACCAAGGAATATAAGCCTTTCTCTCCTATATTTTCCTAACTGCTATATTCCTTCTTTATCTCTTTCTATATCTCTAAATAAATCATTCGTCTAGATTGCTGACGCCATCCCCCTGAGGATACCCTGGATCCAACTGGGGCTGGACCCTGGTACCATGCCCCACCCCCATCCTGAGTTCTAAGGCATCTCCACCGTGTTGGGAACATCTGGAGTTTCCTCTCCCCAACTGGTCCATAGCACAGTCACTTGGGGCTTGCTTGTAAGGTTCCTTACTCCTGGCTGTGGAGAAAAAGAACACGGGAGACCCGGTGAGTGGTGGCTCCCCACCATCCCTCTTCCTCTCCCCAGCTGGGCCTTTCCCCAAGTCAGTCCCAGGCCTCCCCTGACTGTGGAATCCACAAAGACCTCTGGTGGTGTGCAACTGGGGTGGGGTGGCAACATGTGGGCTTTTCTACAGGTGGGGGACAGGGGCCAGGACCTCAACAGTAGTTGCTGCTCCCAGGAGAAAACAGTTCTTGCTGCCACAGGGAAGGATACATTGTATTGTTCCCTAAAACGCTGTACCAGCCAGAGGGCTTCCCACTCCTTGTTCCTTACCCGCCTACTTTGAAGGCACTTGGTCAAACTCACAACACCGCCAATCACCAGCAAGATCAGGATGAGAGAGATAACCATGGCCATAAGTCCTGGATGAGAGGGCATTTCTAAGAAAGACAGAGAAAAGTGAGCACTCCCAGATCATGGGACTGTCTCTGGTCCCCTGGGACCCTCCCCTTCCGCTCCTCAGCCCCTCCCGGCCAAGCCCAACTTCTCACCCCAGGACACAGTGAGCGTGTGATTCAGGCTGCTGTGCTGCACGTGGCATGTGTACTGGGTCTCATCCCCAGCCGGCACCCACACGGCCATCCACATCTGATAGGTGCCATCTCCACTGGGGCGTGTCTCCACATACTCAAGTTTTGAATTCAACTTCTTCTCACCCAGCCACCAGCTCAGTGAGATGTCTTGTGGATAGAAGCCCAGGGCCCAGCACCTCAGGGTGGTACCCCCGTCCTGGGCTGAGTGCTTTGTCACCCATACTGTGGGTGGTTCTGCAAGGAGAGGAGGAGGGAGGAAGACTGCTGAGTGGCTGTTCTCTGCCTATCCCTTATGCTTAATTCCGGGCTCCTCCAGCATCTTCCAGGGTGGAGGACAAGGAAATGGGGACATGGTCTCTCTCCAGGGGATGTACCCAATCACTGTTGCAGGCAGGGAAGATTGATTTCCAGCTGTTACAAAGAAGCATTGACCTGTTAATTGCCATGAGGGGAACTGACTTCCTGTCCCCAACCTCCAAGGACCTACCTCTGTGGGGCTGTTGGGTCCAAGACTGACACACCCCCTTTTTCCTACAGAGATCCTAGGGTTTTCTCACAGACTTTATTTACTTCCTCTGTGACTTCTTGCATACAGTAGGTACCTAATCAGTTCAGTTCAGTCACTTAGTCATGTCCGACTCTTTGCGACCCCATGGACTGTAGCACTCCAGGCTTCCCTGTGCCATCATCAACTCCTGGAGTTTGCTCAAACTCATGTCCACCGAGTCGGTGATGCCATCCAACCACCTCATCCTCTGTTATCCCCTTCTCCTCCTTCCTTCAGTCCTTCCCACCATCAGGGTCTTTTCCAATGAGTCAGTTCTTCCCATGAGGTGACCAAAGTATTGGAGTTTCAGCTTCAGCATCAGTCTTTTCAGTGAATATTTGGGGTTGGTTTCCTTTAGGATTGACTGGTTTGATCTCCTCACAGTCCAAAGGACTCTCAAGAGTATTCTCCAACACAACAGTTCAAAAGCATCAGTTCTTCAGCGCTCAGCTTTCTTTATAGTCCAACTTTCACATCCATACATGACTACTGGAAAAACCATAGCATTGACTAGACGCACCTTCGTTGGCAAAATAATGTCTCTGCTTCTTCATATGCTGTCTAGATTTGTCATAGCTTTTCTTCCAAGGAGCAAGTGTCTTTTAATTTCATGGCTGCAATCACCATCTGCAGTGATTTTGGAACTCCCCAAAATAAAGTCTGACACTGTTTCCATTGTTTCCCCATCTTTTTGCCATGAAACACAGTCCTGCCCATCAACAGAAGATTGGATTTAAGATTTACTGAGCATGGTCCAGTAGAAGATAGTTCCAAAAAAAATCTACTTCTGCTTGATTGACTATATCAAAGCCTTTGACTGTGTGGATCACAATAAACTGTGGAAAATTCTGAAAGAGATGGGAATACCAGACCACCTGACCTGCCTCCTGAGAAATCTGTATGCAGGTCAGGAAGCAACAGTTAGAACTGGACATGGAACAACAGACTGGTTCCAAATAGGAAAAGGAGTACGTCAAGGCTGTATATTGTCACCCAGCTTATTTAACTTCTATGCAGAGTACATCATGAGAAATGCTGGACTGGATGAAGCACAAGCTGGAATCAAGATTGCTAGGAGAAATAGCAACAACCTCAGGTATGCAGATGCAGATGACATCACCCTTATGGCAGAAAGTAAAGAAGAACTAAAGAGCCTCTTGATGAAAGTGAAAGAGGAGAGTGAAAAAGTTGGCTTAAAGCTCAACATTCAGAAAACTAAGATCATGGCAGCCAGTGCCATCACTTCATGGCAAATAGATAGAGAAACAGTGAGAGACTTTATTTTGGGGGGCTCCAAAATCACTGCAGATGGTGACTGCAGCCATGAAATTAAAAGATGTTTACTCCTTGGAAGAAAAGTTATGACCAACCTAGACAGCATATTAAAAAGCAGAGACATTACTTTGCCAGCAAAGGTCCATCTAGTTAAGGCTAGGGTTTTCCCAGTAGTCATGTACGGATGTGAGAGTTGAACTATAAAGAAAGCTGAGCACCTAAGAATTGATGCTTTTCCAACTGTTGTGTTGGAGAAGACTCTTGAGAGTCCCTTGGACTGCAAGGAGATCCAACCAGTCCATCCTAAAGGAAATCAGTCCTGAATATTCATTGGAAGGACTGATGCTGAAGCTGAAACTCCAATACTCCACCTGATGAGAAGAAATGACTCATTTGAAAAGACCCTGATGCTGGGAAAGATTGAAGGTGGGAGAGAAGGGGACAACAGAGGATGAGCTGGTTGGATGGCATCACTGACTCAATGGACATGAGTTTGAGTAAACTCTGATAGTTGGTCATGGACAGGGAGGCCTGGTGTGCTTCAATCCACGGGGTCACAAAGAGTCAGACACGACTGAGCAACTAAACTGAACTGATCATGGCCCTGCCCATCAGAAGAAGACCCAGTTTCCCTTACAGTCAGTCGCTCCCATCAGGAAGTTTCCATAAGCCTCTTATCCTTATCCCTCAGAGGGCAGACAGAATGAAAACCACGATCACAAAAAACAAATGAAACTGATTAGAAAAGACTCTGATGCTGGGAGGGATTGGGGGCAGGAAGAGAAAGGGATGACAAGGAATGAGATGGCCGGATGGCATCACCGACTCGATGGACATGAGTTTGAGTGAACTCCGGGAGCTGGTGATGAACAGGGAGGCCTGGTGTGCTGCAATTCATGGGGTTGCAAAGAGTCGGACACAACTGAGCAACTGAACTGAACTGAACTGAACTGAACTGAATGAAACTGATCACATGGACCACAGCCTTGTCTAGCTCAATGAAACTATGAGCCAATCCGTGTAGGGCCATGCAAGATGGACGGGTCATGGTGGAGAGTTCTGATAAAACGTGGTCCACTGGGGAAGGGAATGGCAAACCATTTCAGTATTCTTGCTTTGAGAACCCCATGAACAGCATGAAAAGGCAAAAACATATGACACTGAAAAAGGTAACTAATAAGAGATTGTTAAATTAGGACAAGAAGGATGACCCTCCCCTCACCCTGGAATGCGAGTGGTTTTGAGTGTGGGCTCTGAAGTTGGAGAGTCTGGGTCTGAAAGCCAGTCTGATTCCTAGCTACAATCCTCTGCCAGCACTCAGAGTCTTCCTTTATGATTCCTTCCTCTCAGTTGGGAGGAGAAGGGGATGACAGAGGATGAGATGGTTACATGGCATCACTGACACAACAGACATGAGTGTGAGTAAACTCTAGGAGTTGGTGAAGGACAGGGAGGCCTGGCGTGCTACAGTCCATGGGGTCACAAGGAGTTGGACATGACTGAGTGACTGAACTGAATTGTACCATTTTCTACCAGGGAAGCTGGAGAATCCCATGGACAGAGGAGCCTGGTAGGCTATAGTCTATGGGGTTGCAAGAGTTGGATACAACTGAGCAGATGTGTAGTATAGTGTACCATTTTCTAGATTCATAAATATGTGTTAATATATGATATTTGTTTTTCTCTCTCTGACTTCACTCTGTATGACAGACTCTAGATCCAACCATGTCACTATAAAGTACCCAATTTCATTCCTTTTTATAGCTGAGTAATATTCCATTGTGGCCATGAAATTAAAAGATGCTTGCTCCTTGGAAGAAAAGCTATGACAAACCTAGACCGCGTATTAAAAATCAGAGACATTACTTTGCGACAAAGGTCTGTATAATCAAAGCTATGGTTTTTCCAGTAGTTATGTATAGATGTGAGAGTTGGACCATAAAGAAATCTGAGCATTGAAGAACTGATGCTTCTGAACTGTGGTGTTGGAAAAGACTCTTGAGAATCCCTTGGACTGCAAGGAGATCAAACCAGTCAATCCTAAAGGAAATCAGTTCTGAATATTCATTGGAAGGACTGATGCTGAAGCTGAAATTCCAATACTTTGGCCACCTGATGCAAAGAGCTGACTCATTGGAAAAGACCCTGCTGCTGGGAGGGATTGGGGGCAGGAGAAGGGGACGACAGAGGATGAGACGGCTGGATGGCATCACTGACTCGAAGCACATGAGTTTGAGTAAACTCCGGGAGTTGGTGATGGACAGGGAGGCCTGGTGTGCTGAGATTCATGGTGTTGCAAAGAGTTGGACGTGACTGAGCAACTGAACCGAACTGAACTGAACCCATCACTCTGCCTCTTGCTGGATTCCTTCTGTGCTGAGGCACAAAGAAACTGTTCCTTAGTAAGTCCAGACACCAGGTGAGCAATTCTAAGAAAAGATCATGGTTGGAGTCCCATGTGGGGTTTCAGCTGTGTTCAAGTCCTGGCCATGTGAGTTAGAGTCTCAATCTGAGGTGAATGGTTTCACTTTCATGTCCTGGCTATTTTAAATAGTGCTGTTACAAACACTGGGGTACATGTGCCTTTTTAAATTGTAGTTTTCTCAGGGTATATGTCAAGTAGTGGGATTGCTGAGTCATATGGTAGTTCTATTTTAAGGTTTTTAAGGAACCTTCATATTGTACTCCATGGTGACTGTATCAATTTACATTCCTACCAACAGTGCAAGAGGGTTCTGTTTTATCCACACCCTCTCCAACATTTACTGTTTGTAGATTAAAATATATATATACTTTGTTTATTTATGGCTGCATCGGCTCTCTGTTGCAGCAAGTGGACTTCTCTCTAGTTGTGTTGTGTGCATTTAGTTGCCTCGCGGGACGTGGGATCTTAGTTCCCTGACAGGGCTTGAATCCATGTCCCCTGTACTGCGAGGCAGATTGTTAACACTGGACCACCAGGGAAGTCCCTGTTTGTAGATTTTTTGATGATGGCTGTTCTGACAAGTGTGAGATGATACCTTGTTGTAGTTTTGATTTGCATTTCTCTAATAATGAGTCCCATCACTTCATGGGAAATAGATGGGGAAACAGTGGAAACAGTGGCTGACTTTATTTTTCTGGGCTCCAAAATCACTGCAGATGGTGACTGCAGCCATGAAATTAAAAGACGCTTACTCCTTGGAAGGAAAGTTATGACCAACCTAGACAGCACATTAAAAAGCAGAGACATTACTTTGCCAACAAAGGTCTGTCTAGTCAAGGCTATGATTTTTCCAGTGGTCATGTATGGATGTGAAAGTTGGACTATAAAGAAAGCTGAGCACCGAAGAATTGATGCTTTTGAACTGTGGTGTTGGAGAAGACTCTTGAGAGTCCCTTGGACTGCAAAGAGATCCAACCAGTCCATCCTAAAGGAGATCAGTCCTAGGTGTTCACTGGAAGGACTGATGTTGAAGCTGAAACTCCAATACTTTGGCCACCTGATGCAAAGAGCTGACTCATTTGAAAAGACTCTAATGCTGGGAAAGATTGAGGGCAGGAGGAAAAGGGGATGACAGAGGATGAGATGGCTGGATGGCATCACCAACTCAATGGACATAGGTTTGGGTGGACTCTGGGAGTTGGTGATGGACAGGGAGGCTTGGTGTGCTGTGGTTCATGGGGTCGCAAAGAGTTGGACACGACTGAGCGACTGAACTGAACTGAATAATGAGTGACATTGAACATCTTTTTATGTATTTCTTGGCCATCTGTATATCTTTGGAGAAATGTACTTAGGTCTTTACTCATTTTTTGATTGGGTTATTATTATTATTTTTTAATATTGAGCTGCATGTTCTGTTTGTATATTTTGGAAATCAATCCTTTGTCTGTTGCTTTGTTTACAAATATTTTCTTCCATTCTGAGGGCTGTCTTTTCCTCTTGTTTATGTTTTCTCTACCGTGTAAAAGCTTTTAAGTTTAATGAAGTCCCATGTGTTTATTTTTGTCTAGGAGGTGGGTCATTACTCTAGGTGATGGGTCAAAAAGGATCTTGCTGCAATTTAACATTTGAATCATTGGACTCAGTGAAGCAGACTGCCTTCTGCAGTGTGAGTGGGTCCATCCACTCAACTGAAGATCTGAACAGAACAAAGAGGTTGAGTAATAGGGAGCTCCTCTAGCATGATTGCTGAGCTAGAACACTGGTCTTTTCCTGCCTTCAGACTCAAACTGAAACACTGACTTCTTGGGTCTCAAACTTTCTAGCATTTGAAGGAACCATACCACTAGTTCTCCCAGTTCTCAGGCCTTTAGTCTCAGACTGGAACTGCAACATTGGCTCTCCTGTGTCTCCAGCTTGCCAACCGCAGATGTTGGAACTTAGCCGCCATAGTCACATGAGCCAGTTCCTTAGAACACAACTCTCTCTCTCTCTCTCCCTGTAGCCTGTTGGTTCTGCTTCTGTGAAGAATCCTCACTAATCTCCCAGGTGAAGGACATAGGACAAACCTGGTGCTAAATGAGAGTTCCACAGTACTCATTTAATGCACACCAATATGGTGCTTTGGAGAGGCAGTGGCTATTGTTACTATCCTCATTATACTGATGAGGAAACTCTAGTGCAGAGAAGGCAAGTAACTGGCACGAGGTTACACAGCCAGTTAATCCTGGAGCTGGGATGCACTATCTGGAGGCTAGGCTCCAGTGCCTGAGCTCTGTCCACCATGCTCTGCTCTCATAATCACATCTTCTACTCCTGATGTTATCTGTCCTGTCCTCCCTTTGAGGAATATCCTATTACCTCAGCTGATTCACATCCCACCATTCAATTGCCAGACATCCATGGTGTCCTGGGTGTTCTGATCAGCTCTACCCCTAGCAACCTCACCCAGAAAGGCTTTCACCCTAGGCACCCCAAGCACCCACCTTCCCTAGTGTCCACCCCAGCCTTTGTGTCTCTAGCCCTGGTTGGCTGGGGTCAGGAGAAGTTTATGATGCACCTGGAGTCTGGGGAGCACATTGAGCATGAGGGGTCTGAGGGCAGAAAGGGGAAAAAAGCTTCAGCTTCCCTGTCACTCCCCAGTGGTCTAGGGAGAGGTGAGGGCTGCTGTTCTCCTGGAACCTGAGATCTGTTTCCCAAGAAGCAGAGTTACAGGCTGGTAAATCCCCAAAGGACTTTAGGAGGACCTAGTTTGACCCACTTGCTCTGCAGATGAAGAAAATGAGACCCAGATTAAGAGACTTTATTCCCAAGACCAATTTGAAACAGGGGAGACTCCAGAACTCCACACTCTATCTTATTTGGAGCAAAGACCTGAGGTCTGGGCTTTGTTCTTAGTCTGCAGCAAAAAGCAGTTGGCTAGCTGGCCATCTTTCTGGATCCCGGAGGGCTTGCCTGGGCCAGGGGGACACAGCCTGGGGATGCAGCCCACCTCTCATTCCCCAGAGACTTGTCTGTCAAATGGGATGGCTCTTGAGAATGGGAGCGTGGGGCCAATCTACATTGCCACAGGCTGAACCTTACCTCTCCGGGTGAATCTCTGGCCTCCCAGCTCCAGGTATCTGTGCAGGGAGGTGAGGCAGGGGCCTTCCAGGTAGGCTTTGTTGTACTCAGCATAGCAGCGCTCCATCTCCAGTCTGTGCTTGGTCAACAGAGCCACGGGGTTAGCTGACACCCAGCTCAGAGTTTCCATGTCCAGTGACACGTGGTCTTGTCCATCATAGCCAAACCGCCAGAAGCTGTTGGAGTGGCCATCTTCCTGGATCTCGCAGCCAAACATGCGGTGAGTGCTATGCATGCCTGTGAGTACAGGTAAGAAAGCTGTCACTAGTGGGGACTGGGGGTCAAGTCCCTGACAGCCAGGGAGAAGCCCACCACCCACAGGGACATCAAAAAGGTAGAGGGCATCATCATTTAGATAAAAATCTCCCAAGAAATTTTCATAAGCAGCCTGGGTTGAGAAACCTGCTAGGCCTCTCATGTGGGACAAATACCCCAGTTCATAATTAGACACATCCTTATTTCATATCCCACACTACTTGAAAGTGAAAGTTGCTCAGTTGTGTCTGACTGTGACTCCATGAACTATACAGTCCATGGAATTCTCCAGGCCAGATACTGGACTGGGTAGCCTTTCCCTTCTCCAGGGAATCTCCTCAACCCAGGGATCAAACCCAGGTCACCTACATTGCAGGCATATTCTTTCCCAGCTGAGCCATCAGGGAAGCCCACCTGTGGGTATAAAATGTTCTCAGTGGTAAGACTAAGTCATGCCATGCTTATCCTGGGGGCCTTTGGCTGATGCACAGCCCTTCTCAGTCTCAATCTTTTATATCCTTTGTATCTACTGATTCTGAGGCCTGTGGGGACCTGAGGCTTTTAGTCTGGGCATTTGCATATCCAGGCACAGAGCGGGACGGTGTTGTGTGAACAAGCTGCGCTCCATAAGCACTTCATTCTGAATAAGCAGCAGCCCTGGTGGTGGGCCCAAGCGCACTGTTGCTGAGAGGGGGAAGCTGAGGTGGTGCCAGAGGGCCTGGGGGTACTGCATGAGTGAGGATGAGGCAGGGAAATCCTCTCTCCATCAGCTGAGTTTCAGAGCCCAGGTTAGCTAAGGGGTAGGCAAGGGGTGAGGGGGAGACATCATGGGCCCCCAGCGCCTATGATGCTTGCTGCACTGGCCTGTGGGCTGGCTGCCGAAGCCACAATGGATTCTGAGGCCCTGAGGCCCCTGCTTGACTGTGGGGGAAGGAGACTGAAAAGAGCCAAGTATCAGAGGCTTGCCCCACACCCTCTGACAAGCACAGCTGCCCAGACAGTGAGTGTGCAGAGGGTGAAGGAAGGAGAATGGGGCGTCCATCCAATGTACCGCTGCTGTGGTTGTGGTAGCCCATCGTTTGCCATGTCACCACCTGATGAATCTCTGCCCATTTCCTCTGCTTCTTGGTCTCCTTCTCCCAGTACTTGGCACTCATGGGCATAATCCATGGAGCCTGAGGCTCAGCTTTGTCCACACGACTGTCATACCGGATAAAAGGTTGATCATCCACATAGCCTACAGCCAGAAACTTAGGGAGGCTTGGGCCTGGCTCTGACAGGTCCAGGTAGTAGTAGCGGAGGGAGTGCGTCCCTGTGGAAACACAAACTGGTCTTGGGTTCACATAGACAACCAGGGTCTGCACCAGGCTTCAGTGTGCTGGGTGAGGTTGGCAGTAGAAACTTATCCAAGAGAATTCATTATGAGCAAGAATGTGTGTGCGCGTGCTAAGTCGCTTCAGTCATGTCCAACTCTTTGCAACCCCATGGACTGTAGTCCACCAGGCTCCTCTGTCCGTGGGATTCTCCAGGCAAGAAAACTGGAGTAGGTTGCCACTCCTCCAGGGGCTCTTCCCAACCTAGGGATCAAACATGAGTCCCTATGTTTCCTGCATTGGCAGGTGGGTTCTTTACCACTAGTGCCACCTGGGAAGTCCATTAGCAAGAGTAAGCACTAGCAATTTCAGTGAAAAAAAAATATAAGAGCATCCAAAGAGATTAAATATAGACAGAACCAGTTGAACATTGAAGCCAAAGTTCATGCATTAAGGCTTATGGACTTTATTCTCAGAAAGTTTCTCAGCTCCTCATGCAGGGCCTACTTACTCATACTTTGTATTTATCTCTAGTGAGTGTGATGGTCTGGTTTCCAATTTCTCACCAAAAGGGTGGGATATTTTTAAAAAGTTGGTTGCTTGGGAGCTTAATTTTTGTGGTTAATTAAGCTTAATTCATTGCCCAGACATGTTTGAGAAAGGTTGGACATCGTTCTTAGCTTGAACCATTACTGCCAAGGTGGTGGCACCTTGACTCCATTCCCCACTCCCTTCTGTTCCCACAACAGACATTACTGTGTGTTAGTTGCTCAATCATGTCCGACTCTTTGTGATCTCAGGGACTGTATCCCACTGGGCTCCTCTGTCCATGGGATTCTCCAGGCAAGAAACCTGGAGTGGGTTGCCATTTCCTTCTCCAGGGGATCTTCCCGACCTAGGGATCAAACCCAGGTCTCCTGCATTGTAGGCAGATTCTTTACCATCTGAGCCACCAGGGAGGCTGAAGACTAGTTGATCTCTTACCTCTTTGAGTCCAAATGCTGCCTCTCTACCATAATTCCAAACTCACTGATATAACTTGGTGCTGGAGATGAAATCTACTTAGCAGCCAGTCCTGACTCAAGCTATTCAAATAAATGCTGTATCTTAAATTCAGGTCACATCTCTCAGAGATATCCCTGGCTTACTTTCGTACTTAACTTTTAAAAAACTTTTGCTCAGAAGTTTTTATCCCCTAAAACTCCTGTCTCTGTTACTTTTCTCCAGAGCACTGGAGAGGGTATGCATTTGCACTGACTAGAGAGTATGCATTTGTTTTTCTTGTTAATGGACTCTTTCCTCTGCAGTGTCAGCTCTCCAAAGGTCAGGGATTCCTGTATGAATTGTTCTGTTTCCCCAGCACCTAGAACAGCTTCTGGCATACAGTGGGTGCTCATTGGTTGAACATTCGCATGTGAAAGGAGTCAAACACATCTCTACACTCACAGCTCTCTTTTTATTGCCTCCTTGTTACTTCAGGCTATACCAAACTCTGGCCAGGTCCTCTGTACCTGCTGTTTCTTCTGCCCCAGGCATCCCCCTATCTGTTTTCTCTCAGCCACTCTCCACATCCCTCAGGTTGCAGTCAAGCATTCCTTCCTCCAGGAAGTCCTCCTGATTTCAGCCTGATGTCTCACAGAGGGATCTCAAGAGTGTCCTGTGCTCCCTGTGAAACTATGGATTTCATGAGGGTGGGAAGTCCATCTGCCCTCTATTTATCCAGGGCCTAGCACACAATTGGAAGTTGCTAAATTGGACAAAAAACAAGAACATGAATGGTATGAGGATAATCAGAGTTGCTATTTTTGGAGTGACCGCTGTGCCTGCACTGGTTTAATTCCTCCTCATTCACTATCTTAGTTCATCCTTACAATAAATCTAAGAGGTCAGTGTGATTGGTCCCATTTTACAGATAAGGGAATCAAGGCCCAGGGGAGACCAAGTGTAGTACTCAAAGGCATGCACTAGAATGAGGGCAGCCTAGATTCTCTCCCCAGGGACTGCTGTCTTCTTCTAAACTGAGAAAAGGGATTGTTTTCTCATGCCTGGAGAAACCTCCTCATGGGAGGCAAGCGTGGTCAGTTAGGAGTGTTTGAGTGAAGAGTTAACATCAGGCCTGAACTGGTGTGGGCCTCCTGGAAAATGACTGAATTATCTCTCGTGGTGCTGTTTCCTTGCACATCTTTGAGTTAAGGGCAGTGTGGGGGTACTCCTGTGCTGGCAGCTGTGAATGGGCACAAAGTTCTTTGGGGGAGAACAGAGGCTATGATTTCTCCATGTCAAGGTGATACACCCACTCCTTGGCTCTGATCTGCAGCAACTCTACCTGCCCTGGAAGTGAGGGACAGAAAAGATCCTGTGTCTTTGGGTAGCTGCTGGGACTCCTGGGTAGTGAGGAAGCCGTACAAGCTGGGCCTCCGGTCCTGCCTCTCTCTCCACAGTTCAGAAAGCATAGTAGGGTAGGCTGAATAATGTCCCCCAAGATATCCCTGCAACTGTTGAATGTTAGTTTATATGGTAACAGGAGTTTTGCAGAATAAATTAAGGATCGTGAGATGGAGAGATTATCCCAGATTGTCTAGGCAGGCCCGAAACGTGTCCTTAGAAAAGGGAGGGAGAGGGAGATTCCAAGACGGTCAGAGAAGGTGATGTGAAGATGGAGCAGAGAAAGATGCAGGAAGGCACTATGTGCCAAGAAATACAGTTCTAGAATGGGCAGGAAAGGCCTCCCCAGAAAGAGAATTCTTTATACAAGACAGGAAGGAACCAGCCATATAAGGATCTGACAGCGTTCCAGGTCTGCAGAGGGGAGAGCCAGTGCAAAGATCCCAAGTCAGAGGCGTATGTCAGGTGTACTGAGGCTGCTCAAGAAGGCAGGGAAAAATAAAATGGTGCTGTGATTCAGTGTAGCAGACGTGGGGGTGAAGGAAGGGGCTGAATTCTGAACCCTTCCCAGGCTTGTCCAGATCTGGCCTGGCCCTCCTTGCCATGAGGGGTCTGGTTCCTGGCATCTGCTCTGCTCTGGACCACTTACCATGGCCTAGCCTACATTCTGGCATCTGATACCCATCTTGGGAGTCAGGGACCTGCTTTTTAGGACAAGTTCATGACTGTGGCCTGCCTCAGTTGACTTTCAGGTACTGCTTCCCACATACCCAGTGAGGGGCCTGTCACCTTTCCCTCCCTGAAAATCCTATCAGTCTCTGCTCTGCCTACCAGATAGTCTTGAGAGTCCAGCCTGCTCTCTGTGGGGGCTCACACACTGCTCATTGCCATTTTTGCCTAGGAGAACGATCTCAGCTGGGACTAGATTCCCACCTGCTAACTGGACCCTAGTGGGATCATCATGCCTTGGGCTGCAGCCCACAGTGAAGCAAAAGCAGCTGAGGAAGGCGACCTCTCTGGCTTTGGAGGCAATACCACCTGCCAGGCTGGGGTCAGTGCCAGGCACTGTGGGACCAAGACAGGAGGAAGTGGGGCTACATGGCAGGCATCCAGTGGTGTCTGCTCCTGCAGTGACATGGCCTAAGGAAGTTGCTACATGCCTATTGTTGTTTCAGGGCCTGCGCGAACATTATTTCCCCCCACTTCCGCCCTAACTCTCCACTGCCATTCCTAGTCTCTTGGCCACATGGCTGGCCTTCAAAAAGGAGCAGTCCTGCATCCCATTAGCCTAGCCTCCTTTTTCCTCTGACCATGGTTGGGGAGGAAGGAGCCAGCCTCTTTGCCACTCAGGCCAGGAGATGTTTTTGCATATTCCCCACCTCTGAAAGAGATGGGAATACCAGACCACCTGACCTGCCTCTTGAGAAACCTATATGCAGGTCAGGAAGCAACAGTTAGAACTGGACATGGAACAACAGACTGGTTCCAAATAGGAAAAGGAGTACGTCGAGGCTGTATATTGTCACCCTGCTTATTTAACTTCTATGTAGAGTACATCATGAGAAACACTGGGGTGGAAGAAGCACAAGCTGGAATCAAGATTGCCGGGAGAAATATCAATAACCTCAGATATGCAGAGGACACCACCCTTATGGCAGAAAGTGAAAAGGAACTAAAAAGCCTCTTGATGAAAGTGAAAGAGGAGAGTGAAAAAGTTGGCTTAAAGCTCGACATTCAGAAAACTAAGATCATGGCATCTGGTCCCATCACTTCATGGCAAATAGATGGGGAAACAGTGGAAACAGTGTCAGACTTTATTTTGGGGGGCTCCAAAATCACTGCAGATGGTGACTGCAGCTATGAAATTAAAAGACGCTTACTCCTTGGAAGGAAAGCTATGACCAACCTAGATAGCATATTAAAAAGCAGAGACATTACTTTGCCAACTAAGGTCCGTCTAGTCAAGGCTATTGTTTTTCCAGTGGTCATGTATGGATGTGAGAGTTCGGCTGTGAAGAAAGCTGAGCGCCGAAGAATTGATGCTTTTGAACTGTGGTGTTGGAGAAGACTCTTGAGAGTCCCTTAGACTGCAAGGAGATCCAACCAGTCCATTCTAAAGGAGATCAGTCCTGGGTGTTCTTTGGAAGGAATGATGCTAAAGCTTTGGCCACCACATGTGAAGAGTTGACTCACTGGAAAAGACCCTGATACTGGGAGGGATTGGGGGCAGGAGGAGAAGGGGACGACAGAGGATGAGATGGCTGGATGGCATCACTGACTCAGTGGACATGAGTTTGAGTGAATTCTGGGAGTTGGTGATGGGCAGGGAGGCCTGGGGTGCTGCAGTTCATGGGGTCGCAAAGAATCGGACGCGATTGAGCGACTGAACTAAACTGAACTGAACACCTCCCCTATGATCCATATAGCACTGCCAGTCCCTAGCTGCATGGCTTTGAGGAAGTTATTTCAATGCTCCAGGCTTTGGTTTCCTCATCTGTAGGTAGGCTCAATTAACTGACCTGCTACACAGTGCTGGAGCATCCAATGAGATAATGAACATAAGAAAAAGTACAGGCATGGGGCAGGCTCCCCAGGTGGCTCAGTGGTTAAAGAAAAAAAAACGCCTGCAGTGCGGGAGACTCGAGTTAAATCCCTAGGTCAGGAAGATTCCCTGGAGAAAGAGATGGAAACCTACTTGAGTACTCTTGTCGGGGAAATCCCATGGACAGAGGAGCCTGGTAGGCTACAGTCCATGGGGTCGCAAAGGGTCCAACATGACTGAGCGACTAAACAACAGGCACCTTCTTAGTCTCAGTCTTTCCCTGTTCTGAAGGGAGAGGTGGCCTTGGGAAGGAGAGAGCTGGAGTTTGGGGTGGGGTGGGAAAGATGCTTGGGTCAGCTCTCTGGAGGCCAAGTCTCAGCCCCTGGGACACTGTCCAAAGGCCCTGGCCTCTGTATCCTCTATCCTGGCAGAGTTTCCCCACCCCAAGACAGTCCTCCAGATTCCTAGGCAGTGGACATGGCCTCCTGCAGGCTGGGTGCTTCTGGCCTCCACCATCCTATCCTTTCTTAAGCAGGCGGGCAAGGTCTTACCTCTAGGCCATGACTTGTTTTCAAACTTCAGGTTTGCCAGTTCTGCCACCAGCACCTTTGCCATGGAAGCTGGGTCATCAGCCACCAAGGGCAGCCCCCAAGGACTCTCTGCAAGGGGAAAATGGAAAAGGATAGTATGAATCTTAAGGCATAAACATCCTTCCCATCCTTGTGTTCGCTGGGAGAGATAGTGTGGAATGACAACAATGAGAGGCACATTGGAAAGGAAGAGGAACATGGGGGTCTTGCCTCAGGAATGATGGGAAACTTCCCCAGCAGGCAGGCACAAAGCCAGGAGAGCAGCCAGGACTGGGATGTCTCCATCTGGCTGCCTAACACCACCCGGCAGCTTTGACAATCCTACCACTGGCATGGATTTAGTTGGTTTGGAGGTAAAGGAAAGCTGGACACTGGCAGGCATTGAAACCTCCCTGGTGATGCTCATATGCTGCCAGAAGGAGAACCCATGCACTCCTGCCTGGCTCAGCCCTGCCCAGCTGCTCAGCTAGGCAGCCCTGACCTCTCCCTTTGCAATATTACTCATTTGACAAACATCTGTTTGTTGTTTAAAGAACACTGGAATGGGTTACCATTTCCTTCATTAAAAAAAAATGACAGATTATATATTTAATAGGAGAAATGGAACATGCATATACATCTTTGGAGAAATATATATTCATTTTCTGACGACATATGTATATTTAGTATATGAAACAGAACACCCAGATACAGAAATCCTCCCCCACATTTTTTATGTTCAAGGACATTTATTATACCATTCTTTTTTAAAAATTAATTTAATTGGAGGATAGTCACTTTACAATATTGTGCTGGTTTTTGCCATATATCAACATGAATCGGCCACAGGTATACATGTGTTCTCCCCATCGAACCCTCTTTCCATCTCCCTCCCCACCCTATCCCTCTGGGTTGTCCCAGAGCACGGGCTCTGGGTGCCCTGCTTCATCCATCAAACTTGCACTGGTCATCTGTTTTACATATGGTAATGTACATGTTTCAATGCTATTCTCTCAAATTACCCCATCCTTGCCTTCTCTCACTGAGTTCCAAAGTCTGTTCTTTACATGTGTGTCTCCTTTGCTTGGCAGGTGAATTTTTTACCACTAAGCCACCAGGGAAGCCCTGAATCCTCCTATTGCATTCAGGAGCCTCAACTTGGACGTAAAAAATAACCTCTTTATTTTCACTAAGCTCGAGCTGAAGTTTGGCCCATCTTCCTTGCTGAATGGAAGTTCAGCAGGATTAGCAGCAGCAGTGCAGTGGGCCATGATAGAATCCACAGATGTTTTCCAATCACATGGCAGTGGTTTCAGACACCTGTAAATATGCTTTACCCTCAATATTTACAAATTCGGGGAATTGTTGCTATTTAAGGGTGATTTAATGTGTTAATTAGAAGCACATATATTACATATCACAAATTTATATTTATAGCTAAAATTTTCAATAGCTTATAAAAATATAATTTGGATCCTTGGCAATCATATGTATTTCATTTACGTATAAAAAACATTCTGAGACAAGGCCCAAGTACAAATATGGTTAAAAACTCTGAAAAAAAGAGGAAAAAAAATCTCCGAATCTGGGTCTCAGTGTTGCCCCCTAGCGTCCTCTCCGGGCCCTATTTTAAATCTGTAAATTGTACATTTTGAATTTTCTATAGCCAAAATGGCTTAAGCCTTTAGTACAGAGCCTGGAATAAAGGACATCAGCTATTATTACTGCCATGACGGTGGACACTCCCGGTCTGTGCTAATAATCTTCAGGCCTCTGGGCAGTTAGGATGGGTGGTGCTCGGTGGGGGTGATCGGGAATCCGGCAGGGGAGAGGCAGGGAGCGGATCAGCCCTGCAGTTCTGCCTGCAGAATGGAAATTGGAAAAGTATGGAAATTCCCCACCAAGTCAAAAAAATCCTTGCTGCTCCCTTCACCCGCTACCTCAACAAGGAGCTGCCCGGGCCACGCGAGATAACCTCTGCAGGGAGCCAGGGAGACCTATATATAGCAATGGGCAGGTGCCTCGTCGAGCAAGCAAGCAGAGGCCTGTGCAGATTCCAAGGCCGCGCTCAGATTCCTGCCCCCAAGGAGCTTTTCTTCCTGGACGACCAGGTCTGGGAGCCGAGTGCGAGCGGCGTCCTCCAGACGGGCCAAGGGATCCTCAGGAAGCTGTGGCTTCGGCTATCTTGGGTCAGCTCTCCGGCTGACCATGCTCTCCTCTCCTCCAAACCCGGAATGGCCTCCGTGTTCTTAGAGGGTCTTTCCCTAGCAGCGCCCCCCGGCCCCCGCCGCCCCGGGTTACCTGCCGCTCCCTTCGGCACCAGTCCTGACAGCAGTAGCAGCAGCAGCAGCAGTGGTGGTGGTGGCGGCGGCCGCGGGTGCCGCGCACTCCCGGAACTACGAGGCCACCGGGTCGCCAGCCTCACGCACCGCCCGAGGGCGCCGGTCCCAGGGGGGTCCGCCTTCAGTTGTGCTAACGCCGGCCGCGTCCCCTCCCTGGTCCCCGGGGGTGAGCGCTCAGCTCCCTCTGGGCCGCGGAGGGTGCGAACCCACCCTGGCTCAGGTTCAGACTTCCGCGTGGGACACCGGCGCACCACTGGGACCCGCCCCCCGCTCCTCGATGGCTCCCTCTGCTGGGCCTCGGATGAAAAACAGGAACGAAAACCAATCAATTGTGAAATACAGCCTCACAGCCTTTTGTGTATACTACCTCACCAAGTAGACCAGGCGGTGAAGCTCACGTTACAGCCGTCTGGCAAGTCGAGAGGTGTCTCCGACAACTGTCGTGACTCTAAAACTCTTGTGGTTTCTGTTGGGGACCAAGGCACCGCTCCTGCTAACCTCACTGAGCTCTTACCTCCATCCATCAGGAAAGAACCGCGAAATTTCAAATAGAAGTTAGTGAAAATAAAGGTTATTTTCCCCATCTGGGTTCACAGAACCCCTGAATTCTCACTAGGGACTCTCTTGTTCAGAAAAATGGTTTTCAGCCCAGCGTTCTCTGATATTTAAAAATTCATAGGGAGGGCTCTGGTGATCCTGATTGGGGTTAGTGAGCGGAGCAATTTTCACATCAGAGGGAGGGAGCAGGAGTGTCAGATGTGCGGTCCTGTCTGGGGACCACAACACAAATGGTGTCCTGCCAGCTAACAGGAGGAAAGGAACCAGACTGTAATGATCTGTGTCTAGAATACAATGTTTGTTAAGTTTTAATATTGTCAAAAGAAAACACGGAGTGAAAAGAATAGAGGAAGGTGGGCATCAGAAAGTTTAAGCAAATACAAATTTGTATGTAAAGGAAAAAACCTACAAAATTAATGAATCTGCATTATGATATGATTATTATACTCACAAAGATTGTGACATAGCTGCAGACATTGTTGTTTTTCTCTTGTTCAGTGGTGTCTGACTCTTTGCAACCCCTTGGGACTGCACCTCTACAGACTTCCCTGAACTTCACCATTTCCCAGAGCTTGCTCAAATTCATGTCCTTTGAGTTGATGATGAAATCCAACTATCTCATCCTCTGTCACTCCTTTCTCCTCCTGCCCTCAATCTTTCCCAGCATCAGGGTCTTTTTCAATGAGTTGGTTCTTAACGTCAGGTGGCCAAAGTATTGGAGTTTCAGCTTCAGCATCAGTCCTTACAATAAATATTCAGGGTTGATTTTCTTTAGGATTGACTGGTTTGACTTCCTTGCTGTCCAAGGGACTCTCAAGAGTCCTCCAGTGCCACAATTCGAAAGCATCAATTCTTCAGTGCTTAGCCTTTTTTATGGTCCAACTCTCACATCCATACATGACTACTGGAAAAACTATAGCTTGACTATATAGACCTCCTTTGTTGGCTAGGTGATGTCTCTGCTTTTTAATATGCTGTCTAGGTTTGACATAGCTTTGAAAGTTATTTTTCTAGATAATCCAGGTTTATTTCGGGGAGCAAATCAAATAAAGCAACCCAGTTAGCTTTGGTTTGTTTCAAGGTGTAAAGTGGGGTAACCAACAGCCCTGGTTTTAGTATTGAAGGTTCTGCATCCCAGAAGACCCGTCAGCCATGTACAAACCAGGACAGTTGGCTATAGGACATGATGGGCCTACTCATAAGGAAGCAAGCAACTGTCATTTTTGCTTCCTTTGTACACACTGAATCTTTCAGGAAGGCAGCTGTGCTGCAGATGAAAGAGAGGTTGTACTTTGTGCTGTGGGATACTTTACCAAGAGAGGCTTTCTGTAGTGTGGTGTCACCCTCAGGGATGCTCCAGATTGTCACACTACATACTCAAATCAGTCTGCTTTTATAGCTGTCATATTTACAGAATTTTTTTGCATACATGTAACTACCTATGTCATCAGTTTATTTTGTATATAATCAACTGAAACATTTAACTATTCAAACACATGTTATTATTTTACATATTATAATTTAATTTTTAATACTTTTTGTTATAATTATGGCACTACATTGACTCCAATTTATAATTCTATGGGTTGTTGTTCAGTTGCCAAGTTGGACTGTACAACCCTATGGACTGTGGCACACCAGGCATCCCTGTTTCTCACCATCTCTCAGAGTTTGCCCAAGTTCATGTCCATTGAGTCAATGATGCCATGCAACCATCTCATCCTCTGTCACCCTCTTCTCCTTCTGCCTTCATGAATCATTGCCTTGTTATGGTGAAGGGGCTTGGGTAACTCAATGAAGCTATGAGTCACGCCATGTGCAGGGCCACCCAAGATAGATGGGTCACGGTGGAGAGTTCTGACAAAACGTGGTCCACTGGAGAAGGGAATGGCAAACCACTTTAGTATTCTTGTGGTGAGAACCCCATAAACTGTATAGAAAGGCAAAAATTCTATGGGTATATAGAGTAAATTATCTTTGAATTTCTCTTCAGAAAGAAAATGATGTTATAAAATATTTGTAACAAGGAGAGCTATTCTGATGGGGCTTTGATACCCACAACTGGTAAAACTTGGATCCTGAGCAGGAAGAGGGGCCAGGCCCTTAGAGGTGGTGAGAATTGACCTAGTTCTTGACAAAGGGGGCAAGGAAGATGAAAGTGTAGGATGAAAGGCAATTCTGGGCAGCGAAATGCAAGTAGACTGGTGTGTGGGGAGCAGCGAGAAATGCCAGGTGGTCGGGGGGATGGGTGGAAGGAGAGCCCACAGAGCTGAGGGTTGCTGGGGGCCTGATCACAGAGGGTCTTGAGTGAAGAACTAAGGAACCTGCATGCTGGCCTCAAGGTGTAAGCAGTCAGATCCAACCATCCATTCAGCTGGGCAGGAGTGTCTGCTCTGCAGCAGGTGCTTGGCACAGGCAGGAACCAGGTAAGGTTACTGCCAGGTGTAAGTCCACAGTCTGGAAGAAGGTAATTTACATTCATTATCCTAGTAAACAGCTAACACCAATGCATAAATAATGGAGGATGGATCAGACAAGTCCTGGTCCAAACCCTTTACTTACAGCTGCCATTCATTCCACTCAATAACCTCTGAGGCAGGACCATTATTATTTCTCCATTTCGAAGATGGGCAAAAGTGAAGCAGATTGAGGTTAATTCAGGCAGCTTGTAAAAAGCTGAGCTAAGATTTGAACCCAGGCAATCTGAGTCCAGACTCTAGGCTATCAAACACTCTTTAGCGCATAAGGGCCACAGGGCACTCTAAGCTCTATGATAGAAGTTTAGAGCAGACACTGGAAGGGATTGGCCATTGCCTAATGGGAATTTATAAAGGGTGTACTGACAGCTGTTCCTGGGTCCAGGTAGAGGGTAGGACACTGGCTCTGTGAGAGAGGAAGAGAAAGACCCCAAGAGGCCATCCTCATCTAGCACCCCCATGGGAAGGGCTTTCTGAGAGGTCTGGGCACCTGTCCAGCACCCTGCTATGTACTTGCTGCTTGCCCTGGGATCAGCAGTGTTTCTAGAATTTCCCCTAGACCTCCTCTACTTGCGTGATTACTTAGTCTTGGTCCAGGGGCCCATTCACCTAAGGCCCTTGGTTTAGGGACATTGGCCAAACTCTTCCCCATCCCTGGCTCCATTCTCTCCTCTGGATCTCCGTCCAGACATCCAGGGGTGATTCTCCATCAGATGCTTCTCATGAGAGCTGAGGGCTGAATTCTCCTGTAGGTGTACCTGAAACTCTCAGAATCCCTGTAAAACAGCTCACCATCAGGGCTGAGGACCCAGAAACTGGAGCAGAATCCCAGGTCTACTCCTAGAAGGATGGGAGGCTCACCATCAAAGTTAAGTTGTCAAAATCAATTACCTTCTATCTCAGTCAGTTAATACAATAATCAACAATTCTGAAATTAGCAATGTTAGCATAAACAACATTCATTACTTCTGCGGAGTGAGTCTGGGCCAGGATTTCTACAGCCAGGACTTCCACAGGCTTTTGTAGTATATGTTGGCTTCTACAGAGAGAACCCAGGCAACCTGGATTTCAGAGGACCTCATCTGATTGCATAAACCCCTTGTTAAAGGAAGAAAGGAAACCTTAAAAGCTGAGACACAAAACTGAATGTATTATGAGATTAAGCATGGACAGCTTCTAAGACACTGTCTCTTTAAGCAAAGCTGAAGTGGCTTGATGTGGGTTTTTGCAGAAGCACAGTGCTCAGAGGTTGGGGATTTTCTGAGTTGAGAGTATTTACTTTCAGGGCTCTGGCTGACCCGCTGACTTTCAGAACTGTGGTCATAGGGGGACTTGTTATAGATTGGTGATCACACAGGTTGAAAACAGATTCTGCTGGTTTCTTTTTACCATGGCTACATGGTAAAGGAAGTAAGAGCTTTCAAATTCTCACCCTTCACAACCTTATCCTTCACTACACTTCATCCACCATAGGCTCCCTGATCAAAGTCTTCACTGCTCTGGCCTGAGATCTTTGAGGAGAGAAAGAAGAAAGGAAGTTGATGAACGGGTGGGGGAGCATTGCCTGAGAACAGGAGGGAACCTCAGAGTGCTCTGAGCTGGAGCACTCTCTCACACCTTTCCCACCTTCCGAGGTCTGCTTAACTCACCTTTAGAGTAAGACAAGACAAGAGAAGAGATACTAAAGGTGGTCCAGGTCCACAGTCAGGAAGGGCACTGGGGCATGTGTGGGGCTGGAAGGAGAGAGGAGTGGAAATGGATGAGGACCCAGGCCAGTAAGCATGAGAAGCTAAAATGACCATGGTCCTGGCAACCTTATCTGAGAAACTTGCTTTATGGTAGCAAACCCATGTGTGCGTGCATGTTAAGTTGCTTCAGTTGTGTCTGACTCTTTGCCATCCTATTGCCTGTTGCCCACCAGGCTCCTCTGTCCATGGGGTTCTCTAGGCAAGAATGCTGGATTGGGTTGTTGTGCCATCCTCCAGCGAATCTTCCCAACCCAGGGATCAAACTCACATCTCTTACATCTCCTGCATTGGCAGGCAGGCTCTTTACTACTAGCTCCACCTGGGAAGTCCAGCAAACCCATGAAGGGGGTGCTGATGGAGGGAAGGAGAGGGCTACAGATGGGATGCAGGGTGCTGGAACTTCCTGCCAGAGGGTCTCAACATCCACACCTCTGACCAGGAGGAGCCGCATGGGGTACCCAAGTTTGATTAGGCCTTTTATCCTTTCCAGGGTGAGAGCACATTCCTTGTCCCTGGTCCCCTCACCCCTGATTTCTGGGGGGCAAACCCTGAGCAAGGAATACTTGTAGCCTAGGGCTTCTCCTCTGGGAACCCAGAACACCTGGGTTTTCACACTTGCCATCACCCTCCCATTAGAGCCTGAGACTTCTCTCTGTGAGGTGAGGACCCCACTCTACCCTTGCTTGAAATGCTTCACCTGGGTGGCCTCTACTGCCAGTCAAATGACTCTTCTATACGTCTGACCTTTGAAGTTCTGGAAATTCACTAACTGCAGAGATAAACTGTAATATACTGAAGAGTTTAGCAAAGAGTTTTGCTTAGAAGTGTTAAAAACCACAAGGAAATGAAGGAAGGTTGGTTAGCTGAGATAACACACATTTGAGTGTGGTGTGCAACAGCAGGTACTCCATGTTTGGTGTTAAATTACTATTACTTTGAACTTTCTGTAAAACATGATGATATTAATGTAGCTGTACCTTACATGTCAATGGAGTTATATGAGATTGATTTGTGGTGACTTCAAGTTTTCAAAAACGGCTCCAAAAAATAAATGCAACTTGTCCATTAAAAAATTTACCCTCATTTTCCAAATGAAGAGATGGAGATATATATGGGTGCCACTAGAAATGGAATCAAGACAAGTGCTATATGCTCTTGCATAAAGTTAATTTTTTCAAAGCTAATTAATTTTCAGCCCTTCCTGTAGGAGGACAACCTCTGCCCAGGAGACAGTAAGGCCCCGGTGGATCCTGGGATATCCTCAGCCTCCTATCCCCAGAAACCCTGCATGGGGAAGTGCTTCCACATTTGCTAAATGAGGTGTTGATATTGTGGATGCACAGCCTCTAATCGCTGGAAAAGCAGTGAGCAGCATAGCTCGGCTATCAACTCTACAAGGGCACAGTGAGCTGCTGTGACAAGGGGCTGGAGGGACAGGTACCAGTCTGGTCCATAGGCTTGCTCTTGCCCTTAAGGAACCTCTTCAGAAGGTAGACACACTCATGCTCCAGTGCAGACTCTGCTCCTCAGTGGCCATATCACCTCCCAGTTGTACTTGGTAATGAGAGTGACAAGGCAGATACTGGTCTCTACTTAGTCTCTAAGTGGTGCAGTAGTCCTTCACAAACTGGCAAAGCCCTTGGATGCTGCCATCAGCCAGGATCTAGAATCTGACCATGAGCTGGAGAACATGGCCCTGGGAGGTTCCAGCCTCATTATGGTTTCTCTGGGGCAGGAGGTAGGATGGGGTGTAAGAACCCAGGGAGGCTGCCTCACAAGACTGGCTTTCTGTTCAAAGCCTGAGGATCCTTTTGAAAGGTTGTTGTTGAATCACGACGCCGGGATTCTTGGACCCCAAAGGAGAAGAATTCAATCCGGGGCCAAAGAAGAGGCTTGATTGCTCAGAGCTTTTGTGTAATAAAGTTTTATTAAATCCTTGTAAAGAGCAGGTCTACTCCCATAATTTACGGAATTAGCCAGAAGGTTTAGTCCAGAGACTGTCCTCAGGCAGAATACATTATTGTTATATAATCCTAAGGAATGTCGAGAAGAAAAAAAAGTTTGTCCTTTCTTCTCCCTTGAGAATTCCAGACCCCTCTCTCCTTGGGGACCCCTAGACTTCTTATCAACTTGCCTAGGAAATGACTCTCCCCCCTTTTTCTTTTAGGAGAATTATGTTGCCTAGGGAAAAGGGGCGTCGTTCTCATTCCATAACTGCTTCCGTGCTGACAAGGGGCATTGTCTCTAAATTGGTGAGGCAACATATTCTCCTAATCCTCATATTGAGGATATCTGATCCAGGGGCCCCAAATAGTAGTTGGAGAAAGTTGCAGCAGTAACAGGAGTTTGAGCAACCATTTGTAACTTAAAAGCTTTCATGCGGCTAGAAAAAAATCCAGTTATGCAATTACAGATACAGGGAGCAAACAGCAAAAACAAGTGAAAATCAAAATTAAAAGTCACATTATGTCCATAGTTAGAGTACAAAGTGTTGCACCAGTCCATTTTAGGGTTGGTAGATGTCATCAGATGAAGAAGAGGCATCGCATGTGATTGTTGTCTAAGGTCTTCACAGACTTGGAGAAAGTCCTTCCCTTGAAGGGGAGGTGTCCTCCACGGGAAGCCTTCCACTGATGAAGAGAATCTTTATAACCTCCTTAGCCTGTTCACTACGACAGAGAGAAGCCTCAGTCCATCCAGTGAAAGTATCTACCCAATCTTGTAAGCAAGAATACCCATTACCTTTTGGCATATGAGTAAAATCAATTTCCCAGTCCTCTCCAGGATACTTCCCGCTTCGTTGTAATCCAGATTTTGCTAGCTTTTCAGTCTTTGGGTTATTTTTCTGACAAATCTCACACCTTTTGATAATATTCTTTAAAGTTTTCTTTACATTCTTATCTTCAAACAAACGAGAAGCCATTTAGTAAGTACTCTCTGCACCCAAATGAAAACTCTGATGTAAACCCTTAAGAATTTTCCATTGAGCATTTTCAGGAATTATTAATCGTCCATCCTCAGACTGTAACCATCCTTTATCGGTAATCTGTGCTCCTCTTTTCTCATATCTTTCTAATTCTTCCTCAGTATATTACGGTTTTTCCTGTTCCGCAGGACCTGTCCAGATCAAAGGAGTCTGCAGTGAAGGGGTTTCGTAAAGTGTCGTTTTTCTGGCTTGACAGTCAGCCAGCTGATTACCTTTGGCTACTTTACTCCCATCCCTGCTGTGCCCTTTGCAATGCATAACAGCTACTTCTTTAGGACAATATATAGCAGTTAAAAGTCTCTCGATCTCCCTGAAATGCTTAGTAGGTTCTCCTGTTGCCATTTTAAACTGTCTTTCTTTCTACATTGCAGCATGAGCATGTAAAGTCAAATAAGCATACTTAGAATCCGTGTAGATTCTTGTAACCACAGCCTGCCAGGAAGTTTAAGAAATCTTCTGAGGCTCGTGAACAAGCTTCCTCTGTCTCAGCACAGAGCAAAATATCATCTACATATTGTAACACCCCCGCTTCAGAGCTATGAAAGTTTTGGAGATCCCGGGACAAACTTTGTCCAAATAAGTGAGGACTGTCACGAAATCCCTGGGGCAAAACTGTCCAGGTTAACTGAGAGGCTGGCTGCGTAGGGTCTTCAAAGGCAGATAGAAATTGCCTTTCTTCCGCCAAAGGCACTGAATAGAAAGCATCTTTTAAATCAATTACTGAGAAATATTTGGCTCGTTCAGGAATTTCAGACAATAGAATATAAGGATTAGGCACCACGGGATGTAAAGGAACTACAGCCTCATTTATTATACGTAAATCTTGGACTAGTCTCCATTTACCATTTGATTTCTTTATACCCAAAATAGGAGTGTTGCAAGGACTATTACAGGGAATTAACAGTCCCTGTTCCTTTAAATTTTCGATGATGGGTTTTAACCCTTCCTTAACCTCAGGTTTCAGTGGATACTGCTTCTTATGTGGAAATAAGTGCGGGTCAACTACAGGAATAGCATTTTGTGCTCGACCCACAGATTTTCCATCGGCCCATACTCTAGGATTTACATTTTGTTCAACTAAAGGGAGAGAAAGGGAGGGCTCCATATTCATGAAAACAGGCATAGAACTTGCTCAGTATCAGTTCAGTTCAGTTCAGTTCAGTCGCTCAGTCGTGTCCGACTTTGCGGCCCCATGAATTGCAGCACGCCAGGTCTCCCTGTCCATCACCACTCCTGGAGTTCACTCAGTCAGTGATGCCATCCAGCCATCTCATCCTGTCATCCCCTTCTCCTCCTGCCCCCAATCCCTCCCAGCATCAAAGTCTTTTCCAATGAGTCAACTCTTCACATGAGGTGGCCAAAGTACTGGAGTTTCAGCTTTAGCATCATTCCTTCCAATATATCCCTCCCCAAAAGGGGTGAAGGAGAGTCTGGCACGATCAGAAACTCGTGTGAAAATAGCACAGAATCCCAGTTGCAAGATAAAGAGTAACTGAAATAATACCTTTTGGGTAGTCCAGACAGTCTCATTATGGAAGCGGATTGGGAAGAAAGTGGGCCAGGGGCTTCAGTAAGCACAGAGTAAGTTGCCCCAGTATCTAAAAGGAAATCGACAGATTGCCCCCCAACAATTATTAATACCCGGGGTTCCTCAGGTGTAATTAGGACGGGAGCTTGTTTGGGGACCCCCGGGCACCTTCAGTCCTGATTGTCTTGAGAGTCTGACCCCGGAGACCTACGCCTCTGAGGGCAGTCAGTCTTCCAGTGTGGTCCTTTGCAGACCGGACAAGGAGCCGGGAAGGCTTAGATGCCTGAGGGCAATCCCGTTTGAGGTGCCCCTCCTTTCCACAGTAATAGCAAGCCCATCCCTTTTCACCTGGGTCCCCCTGGGCATTTTTCTCTGGCTGTTTAAGAAATCTATCTTTTAAGATCACTTTTCCTTCTTCACTTTCAGGATCAATCTCAGTGAATCTGAGAAGGGCTTCTCTTAGTCTACCTAGGAATTTATCAGGAGCTTCCTTTGCCTCCTGTTCTACATCTGCCAATTTGCTATAGTTTAAAGGCTTAGAACGCGCCTGCCTGAGTCCTTCAAGAGTACTTCTGATAAAATGACTCTGATCCCATCTTCCTTTAGCTGTGTTGTAGTCCCAGTCTGGTTCTATAGTTGGGACCGCCTGATTCCCAGTGGGGAGGACTGCTATCTCGTCCTCCCTCTTCTCTACTGATTCATTACCAAGCCATTCATCTCCATAAGCAACTGCTTTTCCCAAAACTCGAGTCTTTGAGTCGGGAGTCAACGTTTGTCCCAAGATATACATCACATCCTTCCAAGTAAGGTCATAAAGCAGAGTAACACCTTTAAAAGCTCTAATATATTTTTCTGGGTCCTCTAAATAGTCTCCCAGATCCTCCTTGATTCTTTGTATTTCTTGATAAGAAAAAGGCTTATTAACTCTCATAGACTAATTATTTCTCCCGGTGGGTGTTTCATGAAGAGGCAACAGCTTGTGTGGCTCTTCCTCAGTCTCTCTGGCTGCTCTGCACATATGATCCCAGGGGTAGACTGGAGAAACATGTTTTTCTTTTTCTCTTTGTCTCCTGTCCTCCATCTCATCTCTTACTTCAATGGTCTGAGTTTCTACTGAAACCAGAGTAGTCTGAGATCGTACTGAGACAAGAGTTGTTTGGACCTCCATGTGCGCAGTTTGAATCTCAGTGTGGATTTCCACTGAGACAAAGGCAACCCTTCTAAGGGGGATTCTCTGGTTTTCAGTTTGCTCAGCTTGGAGCCCTGGGTATGGGGGCAAAGTAGGAGGACAGGAGGGAGCTGAAGGTTTCTCGCTCAAATCTATACCCTTAGGACATAAGTCTGGCATATTTCGCAGAGAGAAAAAGGGCAACACATATGCTACTTCTACCCACTTCCCTTGTTCCTTACAGAGCCGGTCTAATTGTATAACAGTATTATACTTAAGAGACCCTCCAACCGGCCACTGTTCGCCGTCCTCCAATGGATACCTTGGCCATGCAGTATCACTTAGGAAGACCAGGTGTGTCTTCTTTAAGCCCTGGGGATCAAATCTATCCCAGTTTTTCAGGATACAGTTCAAAGGAGTGAGGCTGGAATTGTTAGCTCCCATCTGTAAGAGAGAAAAAAAGCGACCAGCGCCATTTTTCTACCGGAGGCTTCCCTCCCTGCCCTAGATGGGGGTGTAGACAGATTTTACACCAAAAGCTTTTCCTTCCTGGTCGGACTTAGTCTGTCCCTTACCGACGCAGTCACCGGAAGGGATAAACTGGGAGACTGAGACTGACATACACACTACTATGTAAATGATAGATAACTAATAAGAACCTGCTGTATAGCACAAAGAATTCCACTCAATACTCTTAATGACCTATATGGGAACGTAATCCTGAAAAATAAGAGTGGATATATGTACACTTATAACTGCTTTACTTTGCTGTACACCTGAAACACAATATTATAAATCAATTATACTCCAATAAAAATTTAAAAATAAAACCAGAAGGGACTTCCCTGGTGGTCCAGTGGTTAAGAATCAACCTGCCAATGCAGGGGACATGGGTTGAATCCTTGGTCCAGGAAGATTTCACAAGCTTCAGGGCAACTAGCCCCCATGTGCCACAATTACTGAGCATGAGCGCCTAGGCAGCAGAGAAAAGAAAGAAAGCACTAAGTCATGTCCAACTCTTGAGACCCCATGAACTGTAGCCTGCCAGGCTTCTCTGTCCATGGGATTCTCCAAGCAAGAATAGTGGCATGGGTTGCCATTCCCTTCTCCAGGGGATCTTCCTGACCCAGGAATTGAACCCAGGTCTCCTGCATTGCAGGCAGATGCTTTACTGACTGAACACACAGAAGAGAAGCCACTGCAATAAGAAGCACCACAATGAAGCCCTGCTTGCCACTACTAGAGAAAGGCTGCACAACAGTGAAAACCCAGCACAGCCAAAAAAAAATTAATTAATTTTAAAAAGGAGAAATAATGATGCATATTCAAACACACTGTTAAAATTTTATTAATGAGAATATTTACTGCGTTAAAAGGTTTTAGGTATATTTAATACGCAAAATAAATGTTAAAATGTAAAACATAAAGCCTGAAGACCCTTTCAGGATATGCAATTTGTATGTGTGCTTTTTGGTACATTGAATATGGATAACTGGAAGCTCTCTGAGTCTGTTTTATGATTTTTCTCCTCCATACAGCGCTTTTATGTGAATTGCCCTACTTCAAGGCTGCTTCCACCACTCCAACCTTGACAGCCTATTCCTCCCAGGGTACCGGCACTGGTCAGCCAAGCAGGGGATGTCTTGCTGCCCCCTGACCTGCTGGGTGAGATGAGTAGCCCTGGACCTCAGGTCTGGGGTCTCTACAGGGTGATGATGTGCTGTTTCCTGGATCACTCACCCTGACTCTCTCTGAAGTAGCCCATCGTGATATGCAGGCAGTCTTGAAACCAGCGTGACTCCACTTTCCAATGCTCAGTGTCAGCCTGAGTGACCATTAGGTCCTCCAGGTTCATGAAGGCACTGTACCCAGGGATTCTGGGGGTGAGCCTGTGATACCACATGGCAAGAACAGCAGAGAGTGGGATCCTGGGAGGGGAAGACGTTCCTGTCTCTAGGTCATGATGGACCTGAGTTGTCCTGACTTCACTGGTTCAAGCCTTTTCATGATCCCCACTTTAGAGATGAGGACACAGAGACACAGAGAGGTTAGTTTTCTGCTCATGATCACAGAGCTGGGAAGCAGATAAACTGGGTTGGAAGCCAGGCTGTGAGGTTCCAGAACACACACAGGATCCCTGAAAATCTGAAGGGAAAACCCAGTGATCTTGCCACCACACTCCCACCCTTCATGGGCTCAGAAGCCCTGGGATCCAGCTCTGGGTTGGTCCTTGTTAACTGTGTAACTTGGACAATAGTCTCTGCAATGGAAATGCTAAATCTCTTTGTGAGGCAGGAGAGTGGACAGTGACATGGCTGAAGGGCTGGCTGGGACTGGAAAAGGTGGGTATACACAGGGCTGCACAAGAAGACGTATGTCATGTCACTAATAGAAGAGCTGGGCTTTAGGGCTTCTTTGGGAAGTAGGGATCCTGGGTAATCACACAGGGCTCCACATCCCTCTACATCTTGCTGCACATAAAATAGGCTCAGAAGGAAATGAAACAGGGAGGAGAACAAAAGCCACACTAGGAGGGTTTGGACAAGGGGAAGCAGAGGACAGGGGCCAATCCAGCTTCCTTCCCCTAGAGATGGCCCCTTCTCAGGAGCCACTAACTGATCTTGAATTGTTTTCAGCTCCTCAATTCTCCATCCCCACCCCACCTCCCACCCCCCAGTGTGGGCAGTGCTGTAAACCCTCAGGAGAATATAAAATAGAGGTGACCTGGGAAACCTAACTGAGGTAAGTTATACCTGGGAGGAGAAGGCGGGTCAGGGAATAGCCAGGCTTATTTGGGAATGGCATTCTAGGGACAGATTCATCATCACTGGGAAAGAGTCTTCCAGACAGGGGTGTCCAGGAGACTTAGGAACAGGTGTTGACAGAGTGAGATTTTAGAGAGAGCCATGGAAACTAGCCTGGAGAATCCCAGGGACGGGGGAACCTGGTGGGCTGCCGTCTATGGGGTCGCACAGAGTCGGACACGGCTGACATGACTTAGCATAGCATAGCATAGCATAGCATAGCATAGAAACTAGCTGTGGGTCGGAGGAGCTTGAGCCCAGGATGGAGTAGAGGAGGCACTCCTCTGGTTCACCCAAGACCCCCTTTCTCCACTGGACCTTCCTGGACCCTCTGTCATGTTATCCAGGTGGTGCAAATGAGGCAAAAGTTGGGAAAGCAGCACCTTCCTTTCTTGCGTTGTTAAGTGTCTGCTTCTAGCTGGTCTCTTGGTGCTGCAGGTGCAACGGGGGTGGCAGCTGGTGTAGGGGAAGTGGCAAGTGTGTAAGCAAGTGCTTTCTAAGTGTTAAAGCCAGCAGATAGCTAGATATGAGCAGACAAAAGGGGGCCATGGGCCAGGTGGCAAGAAACCACACATTTTGTGGTGACAAGGGTCCTAGAGGCAGACTAAAGGGGCAGAAATGTGGGAATCTCTAGCAACAGACTGGAACTTTCTGCTCATTATGCCCTCATTACAATAGAAGTAGCTTTGCAGATAAGAATTTGCCATCATGCACTGACACCGTGACACTTCCAATCAAGACCAAATATGAACAAAAATCTCTCCTCACCTCTGGAAGGTGAAACCATAATAGCAGAGGGACTGCTGCTGCTGCTGCTAAGTCGCTTCAATAGTGTCCGACTCTGTGCGACCCCATAGACGGCAGCCCACCAGGCTCCCCCGTCCCTGGGATTCTCCAGGCAAGAACACTGGAGTGGGCTGCCATTTCCTTCTCCAAAGCATGAAAGTGAAAAGTGAAAGTAGAGTCGCTCAGTCGTGTCCGACTCTTAGCGACCCCATGGTCTGCAGCCTACCAGACTCCTTTGTCCATGGATTTTCCAGGCGAGACAGGGAGGCCTGGCGTGCTGCGATTCATGGGGTCGAAAGAGTCGGACACGACTGAGCGACTGAACTGAACTGAACTGAACTGTACTGGAGTGGGGTGCCATGGCCTTCGCCGCCGCAGAGGGACAGGAGAGCGCTATAGCGGCCCTGCTCAGCCATTGGTCGGTGCCGAGTGGGCCCCTCCCCCAAGCCAGCAACTGTCAGTCAGTGACTCTTCGGGTTCCGCTGCTGTCAAGGAGCAACCGGCAGTGATCCTGCTCAGCCATTGGTCGGGGAGCAGTGGAACTCTCTGTATACAAGGAACCCGAATTGGTACTGAGGAGAGATGGTTTGTTTGTGTTTGTTTACTATTTATTTATGGCTGTGCTGGGTCTTCATTGCTGCGTAGGAGCTTTCTCTAGTTGTGGCGAGCAGGGACTGCTCTGTAATTTCGGGGCTCAGGCTTCTCACAATGGGGACTTCTCTTGTTGAAGAGCCTGGGCTCTAGGCTGTGCTGGCTTCAGTGGTTGTGGCAGCCCAGCTTAGTTTCAGGTGAAGTAGAATAGCTTTATTGCTTTCCCAGGTAAAGGCGGACACAATGGACTCATGCTCCCCAAAACTGTAACTTTCAACCTGGGAGGATTTGGTGGAGTTTTTATATGGTTCAATGGTGAGATTGCTAGTAAAATTAGAGTATGTGTAGTGCCTGCATTCTTTTAATCTGGTCTCAGATAATCTCTTCACATGCTTCTGTGGTTCTTGAGGTTATCAAACTGTGACCTTCTCTCTGGAGTGAAGAATGCTCCATCAAGTAATTAACATCTTCCATTTGGTGGGAGTTTTAGTTTGGCAGAAGAGCTTAAAGATAAGTTCATAAATATCCCTTCAGGGGGAATGAGGACCCTGCCCCGAGGCTGCACTATTGTTTCTTGACTGTCTCCTCCCTTGTCCTCTTCAGTCACTCTTTAAAACCCTATAGACTGTAGGCTCCTCTGTCCATGGGATTCTCCAGGCAAGAGTACTGGAGTGGGTTGCCATTTCCTCCTCCAGGGGATCTTCCCCATCCAGGGGTTGAACTCACATCTCTTAGGCCTCCTGTATGGGCAGGCAGGTTCTTTACTGCTAGCGCCACCTGGAAAGCCCCTTGTCTCTGCATTCCCTCCCTTCTCTGATTTTTATTGTTCAGTTACTAAGGCATTTGTCTTTCGTATCAGCTCAACATTTCAAATTTTCCTGGCTGAAATGTGTCCATTTATGTGTTAATTTATATGATGGCCGAAATGCATCTTTCTCATGAAAGAGCTACATGTTCATTTACAAGTTCAAAAGGGTTATGGTTCAGTCACTCACTCATGTCCGACTCTTTGTGACCCCATTGACTGCAGCATACCAGGCTTCCCTATCCTTTGCTATGGAGTTTGCTCAAGCTCATGTCCATTGAGTTGGTAATGCCATCCACTGAATAGCAACTGTTTGAATCTGTCCTTTAAACTTAGAGAAGGTCTTGAAGGCTGAACGAAACCCATTTTCTACAAATGAGAAATGGGGGACCCAGACAAATTTTGTGCCCAGGAGCCCCTAAGGGTCCTCCATGTGAAGAGGGAAAGTTAAATTTTACATAACCTCCTGCTCATTCAACCTCTGTAACTCAGCTTGTTCCTTGCAAAGTCTGGATCTTGTGGGTCACGTAGTTTCAGAAAGTGGAGACTTACAACAACACTAGGAGATGGAGCTTATCTCGCTCACCTCTGTCCTGCTCTTTGGAATTGTCCAGCCCCTGCCATCCTGCTTAATCATGCCTCTCCGTGTAAAGGTCAGGCATCCCCATCCCCATCTTAACCACTGTTCCTGTGTGTGTGAAACTCCTTCGTTTAGACCAGCCTATTAGCAGCTAGTGTTGCCCACTATGAAGTGAAGTGAAAGTCGCTCAGTCCTGTCCAACTCTGCAACCCCATGGATTGTACAGTCCATGGAATTCTTCATGCCAGAATACTGAGGTGGGTAGCCTTTTCCTTCTCCAGGGGATTTTCTCAACCCAGGGATCAAACTTAGGTCTCCCACATTGCAGGCGGATTCTTTACCAGCTGAGCCACAAGGGAAACCCACTATAATCTGTCTATAAAAACTCGGTAACCCTTTGTTCAGGGCTCAGAACTTGGAGTGGTAACTCCTCTGGGCCCACCGGCGTAATAAACCTGAGTTCTCCAGCGCTCTGAGTGTGGCGCTTGGTTTCTCGATCACTTCTGAAACATTTCTGGAGGCCCCAGCGAGATGCCAACCATGTCGGCCCCTTGAGTCGCCAGACTGGTGCCTTGGCTAGGCCAGAGTGGAGGAACCCCAAGACGAATGAGGAGGCACGCCACCCAACAGTTTTCTGGGTTCTCTTTCGGACTGGCATTCCGACTCTTCAGACGGCTGAGCCCCGATCGGACTCATTGGAGTGATGACCAACTCACCAGGAGTGGCCACAGGAATAGGTTCCCCCCAGGGCCAGTCCCCAGTCAGGTCCTACCCCACCGGGTAGAAGAGGAGACTGATCGTCTCCTTGGAGCTCCCAGGAAGGGAGTATCAGATAGAGAGACGTGGGGACTCAAGAGAAGGGAAGCATCGGGAGTGAGAGCGTGCTCCACCATCCTCGGACTATGGAGCCTGAGAGGGCCCGAAACCTGTGTTCTGTGATGACCTGATAAGGCTAAAAGTCGGTGCCAATCTCTGGGGGATTCTATCCCTCCCTCTGAGGCTGATCGGGTTGGGGGTTTATACCGATCTGCCAATGCTAAGAGGCATCTTAAATCTCCCTCAGGAGAATGGCCAGGCAGATGAAAAATGAATGTGAACAAGTGTGTGGCCTGATTTGCTTGCGCTTCAGGCTCGATTGTGTGGCTTCGTGGCTACGGAGTCTGAGTTGACCCTAACTTGCGGTTCTGTGGTGACCTCATATGGCTCAAGGCGATGTCTGCCTCTGGGGGACCCTGTCCCTCTCTGTGAGACAGATCCAGATCAGGGGTTTATACTGATCCGCCAATGCTAAGAGGAACCTAAGTTCCCCCCGGGGATGCAGCCAAGCTGGCACCTGAATTGTCTCCTCTCTTGAGGGAGCACCCACCCTTGTCTGTCTTTGCAGCACCTATTCAGGGCGGGATACACAGGGAGGGAGGAATTATTGGTTACTGTTTTTTCTTCCATTGACTGATACCTTGCTGCTGACATCTAAGAGATTAATTACACTGTCAACATGGGGCGGGCGGAGTTCCTCTAAGCCAACAGTTTTAGATTTCATGATAAAGAACTTTAAAAAGGGCTTTGCTGGAGATTAGGGAGTCAAGATGACCCCCAGGTAGCTTGGTAATTTATGCGAGCTCGATTGGCCGTCCTTTGATGTTGGATGGCCACCGGAGGGAACTCTTGACCCGCCCACCATCTGCGCAGTGCACCAGGTAGTCACTGGAACTCCAGGACATCCAGATCAGTGTCCATACCTAGACTCCTGGTTTCTAATTAGCACAAACCCTGCCCCCATGGGCAAGATTTTGCACAAACAGACAGGGACAGAGTAGGGTATTTGTGGCCTAACCACTCATAAGGAAGAAGGAAGAAGGGGAAAAAAATCTATATTGTAGGGAGAACTGGCACAAGATCTGCTGCTGTCCCCACCATACATTCTCAAGACTCCACAAGCCCTGGCACACCCAGCGCTGGACCCATTGCCAAACAATGTCCCCTGCACCACCTCATGAACAAGACTCTAGGCCCGAGCCGGTAGGGAAGCAGCTCCACTCTGCCAAGCAATCTAACCAGCGGGCTATGGCTTGTCAGATGCCACTGTGGGAAACTCAAGGTCCTCAACAAGTGTATGAGGACGGCTCAGTCCAGCCTGGTTGCTCCATCCTCTATTACCAGCCCTTCAGCACTACTGATCTCCTAAATTGGAAACACCATAACCCAGCATACTCTGATAAACCACAGGCTATGATTGACCTCCTAGAGACCATTTTCCACACCCATCAGCCTACATGGAACAGCTGTTGCCAGTTCCTTATGTATCTTTTCACCACTGAGGAAAGGCGATACATCTCAACAAAAGCCCAAAAATGGATCCAAGGACAAGTCCCTGCAGAGGTCTTAGATGTGGAAGGATGGGCATGAGAAGTGATGCCAGAGATGAGACCTAAATTGGGATTTCAATACCAGAGAAGGACAAGAAACCCTGAGCCGCTACCATGATGTTCTTCTACATGGATTTGGATTGGGAGCCAAAAAACCCATCAATATGTCCAAAACTACACCAAGAATCCAAAAAGCAGATGAGACCCCCACCGATTTCTTTGAAAGACTGTGGGAAGTGTTCCTGACCTACACCCTGTTGGACCCTGAGACACCTGAGAATCAACAGATGATTAATCATGCCTCTGTGGCTCAATCCTGTGCAGACATCCAACGAAAGCTCCAAAAGCTGGAAGGCTTCACTGGGATGAATGCAACACGGCTCCTGAAGGTAGCAAATAAAGTCTTTGTGAACCGAGACCACGAAGCTCAACGAGAAGCGGATAGAAAAATGAAACAGAAAGCAGCCCTGCTAGTAGTGGCATCGAGGAGCCCAGTTCCAGTGAAACAGATTGTTGCCTCATGGATAAAGGAAACTAAGAAGAGACCACCACTGTGCTGTGACCAGTGAACCTATTGCAAAGAGGCCAGACACTGGAAGAATGAGTGCCCCCATCGCAGAGGGACATCTGAAGGGTCAAAGAAGTTCAGTCAACCCAACAAAGGAAGGTATCAGCCTGAGCCAGCCGTCCAAAACCTTTTCGGCCTGGCTGGAGCAAAATCAGACTAGGGAGGACTGGGCTCCCTGATCCTGGGCCCCTGGGAGCCCACGGTCACAATGTAGGGGCCCAAGAATCAATCACTTTTATGGTGTTTACCAGAGCTGAACACTCCATGGTAACCACAGAGTGGTTACCTGTGGCTCTCTTCACAGGTTGAACAGCAACTATTGTTGGGGCCACAGGGGATATGGCAGCCCGCTCATTTTGCAAGGCCCATTCGTGTCAGCTGGGGGGGCATCTAGTGACTCATAAATTTCTATACTTACCAGAATGTTCCATTCCCTTGCTGGATAGAGACTTACTGACAAAGCTGGGGGCGCAGATCACCTTTGTCCCCAGAAAGCCTGTGAGCCTCACCCTGGGGAGCCAATTGGCTCTGATGATGGCTGTGCCCGTGCCCAGAGAAGATGAATGGTGCCTCTATTCCTCAGGGAGGGAACAAATAAATCCTCCCAGCCTGCTAAAAGAATTCCTTGCTGTCTGTGCAGAGAAGGGGCCCTCAGGTTTGGCCAAAAGCCATGCTCCCAACATAATGGACTTGAGGCCAGGAGCCACTCCTGTCAGACAGAGACAATGCCCAGTATCATGGGAGGCATGCCTGGGAATTTGGGACCACATCCAATGCCTCCAAGATGCTGAGATCCTAATCGAGTGTCAGTCTCCCTGGAACTCTGCTCTTACCAGTCGAGAAATCTGGAGGGAATGACTACCACTCCATCCAGGACCTCTGTGCCATCAACAGTGCAGTGATCACCATCCATCTAGTGGTCCCAAATCCCTACACTCTCCTGAGTCTCTGACCTGCTCGGGCAAGCTGGTTCACCTGCCTCAGTCTCAAGGATGTATTCTTCTGCCTCCAGCTGTCACCAGCCAGCCAGCCCTTGTTTGTCTTTGAATGGGACTGCCACAGGGCTTCAAAATCTCACCTACCCTGTTTGGTGAAGCCCTAGTTGTGGATGTGGCTGCCTTTCCTGGAAAAACTTTGAGCTGCACCCTACTCCAGTGCATGGATGATCTGTTGCTAGCCAGTCCCACCCAAGGGGACTGCTGGAGAGGCACCAAAGCTCTGTTGGCTCTACTCTCTACCACAGGGTACAAGGTGTCATGGAAAAAGGCTCATATCTGCAGACAGGAGGTCAAGTACCTTGGATTTGTCATCTTGAAAGGGCATTGGGCACTCAGACATCAGAGGAAGCAAGCCATCTGTTCAATACCTTAGCCAAACACCAAGAAAGAAGTCCACACATTCCTCGGGGCTGCCAGAATCTGACAGATCTGGGTACTGGGTTTCTCTGAAATTGCCAAGCCTTTGTATAAAGCCACAGCAGGGTCTGGTAAGGACCCCCTAGAGTGGGGACCTGAACAGGAAAAAGCCTTCAAGGAGATAAAGAGACTCTTGATCAGTGCTCCAGCATTAGGGCTGCCAGGTGTGACTTGGGACCTTAACCCTTTTGTGCATGGGAAAAATCACACTGCACCGGGGGTCCTCACACAGATAGCTGGGCCATGGCAGCACCTGGTTGCATACCTGTGCAAACAACTAGATGCAGGGGCTGCAGGACAGCCACCTTGTCTCCGGGCATTAGCTGCCACTGTGGTCCTGGTCAGAGAAGCAGATAAGCTTACTCTAAGACAAAACATAAATGTAAGGTTTCCCCATGCTGTTACTGCCCTAGTGAACAGCCAGGGGCATAAGTGGCTGACCAATTCCAGGATGATTCACTATCAAGGACTGCTTTGTGAAAACCTGAGGGTCCAAGTAGAGACTGTGTGGGCACTGAACCTTGCGACCTTCTTACCTACTCAAGCAGGAACCCCCGATCATAACTGTGAGGAGGTCATAGATGTAATTTACTCGAGCAGGCCAGACCTGATGGACATTCCCCTACAGAACCCAGAAAACTGGAACTGTTCACTGATGGAAGCAGTTTCCTTCAGGATGGGCAGCACAAAGCAGGCTATGCCATAGCAACAACTGACATGATAGTGAAGGCTGAGGCCTTGACACAAGCATGGTCAGCACAATGGGCTGAGATATGGGCACTTGTCCATGGTGAAGGGAAAGGAGTCAACGTCTATACTGACTCAAGGTATGCCTTTGCTACTTGACATGCTCATGGAGCCATTTATAAAGAAAGGGGACTATTGACAGTGGAGGGGAAAGGAGATCAAAAACAGAAGAAATCCTTCCATTGTTAGAGGCAGTTTGGAAGCCTTCCCAGGTGGCAGTCATCCATTGTGAAGGCCATTAGCGAGTAACTGATCCAGTCAGCAAAGGAAATCGGTGGGCTGACCAGGCAGCCAAGGAGGCAGTGACCCAACCAAACCCCACAGTGGGCCCTGAGTCAACCTTTAAGGTCTTTTTGGCACCAGAATGCTTCTGTCCCCGAGATATACCAAGGAAGAAGATCAATGGGCTCTAAATGAGGGAGGGATAAAAAGAAAAGGAGGGCTGGTGGAAGCTCCCTGACCAAAGACTCTTTGTCCCCAGCAATAGAGCAGTCCAGTTGGTAAAACAGCACCATGAGACAACTCATTCAGGAAAAATTGTGCTGGAGAGTTTACTGAGTCACTACTATTTCTTTCCTAAGCTCCCAACCCCGTGTGCCCAGATCAGTGCTAGATGTGACTTGTGCACAGAACAACACCAGCCAAGGACCAAGACCCAACCCAGGGGTGCAGACAGCTGAGACACAGCCCTTTGAAGATCCAAAAGTGGACTTTACTAAAGTCAAGCCCTATAGGGGCTATAAGTATTTACTGTGGTAGTCTGCACCTACTCTCGATGGGCTATAGCTTATTCCACACACACTGAAAGGGCATGAAAAGTGGCCAAGGCCCTACTAAGAGACATAATCCCAAGATATGGGCTGCCTCTCTCCATAGGGTCTGACAACAGGCCAGCCTTTGTGTCTGAGATAATCCAAACTTTATCCAGGACACTGGGGATCAAATGGAAGCTTCATACTGCTTACAGGCCACAGAGCTCAGGGAAAGTTGAGCACATGACTTGGACCCTCAAGACTGCATTAGCTAAGCTCTGTCAGGAGATCCAGTTATCTTGAGTTGACATGTTACCCCTAGCCTTGCTCTGACCCCAATGCTCCCCAAGGTCCTCAGGCTATGCCCCCTTTGAGATCTTATATGGGAGAACACCGCAGTGATAGAAAAGCTCAAGGAAGACCCCCCAATAACTAGCTGACCTGGAGATGTCCTGACACCTCCAGGCCCTGGGAAAACTCTTCCACCATATCGCCTGAGAAACATTTAGAAAGGACACCCATTCCTTTGGACAATTGGGTTCATCCCTATCAGCCAGGAGATGAGGTATGGGTTAAAGAACGGAAAAAGGAACCACTTTAGCCAATTTGGACAGGCCCTCACACAGTTGTTCTGGAAACCCCTACTGCTGTTAAAGTTACAGGTGTCATCCCTTGGATCCATCATACCAGAGTCAAGAAGGCAGTGGCTTCCTGTGATGAGGACACCTGGAAAGCAGTTTGGGACCCCGAAAACCTCCTCAAGGACCGGTTCCAAAGACAATGGCCCTCACCCAAGAAGGATGCTGAGCTCTTCTCTCATCACCCTGAAAGCTGACTAGTCAACGCACGGCAGAAGCTTGAGGATTCTTCAGCCTTGCTCCAGCCACACTCCGGCAGCTGACTGGTCGAAGCACAGTGGAAGCTGGAGGATCTGGCTATCAAAATATTGATGGATTTTCATTGTCAACCCTGGCCTCTATCCCTAATCAGTATTATTGCTATGTTCCTCCCTACAAGACTAGCTTCAGCCACACTCCAGGACTGGAATTTGGGTCAAAAGCTGTTGTTAGCTGCCTGTTATCTCTCTGTAGTGGGAAGCCTCATTCTTATCAGATGTCTCTTATGATCGATTCTCCCTACTAACTAAACTACTCACGGTATAGCTGACCACTCCCCCTTCACGATAGGCCCAGTTGCTATAGCTGTGGCAACCCAAAGATGGGGAAAAAACTTTTGCTAGTGTTCAGTTATCTGTTGTGTGCAAGCTGCTTTGCAGCCTTTTGGTGTCCCTTGCTGTAACAGATGGTGCCGTTCCTTATCCACCATGCACCTGTCAACATCACAGTCAACCCTTGGAAAACCGCTTACTTAACCATCAGCTAGAACAATGTATAGAGAGCCAATCTTATAGGCCTATCACCTACTGCCTTCATGAGATGTATATCCAGGGGCCTGGGTGCCAAAAGTGTTTTCCAGTTATGCTTTCTGCTGCCGTTACCTCTCCCCCACCAGAGGATCGCCAGATGGTATCCCAATACCATGGCATTGTCATCATGCCCCTATACCTCTGTCTACCCCCAAATGCCACACAGATGTTACAATCCAGAACAGGTTTCTGTCTGCCAAATGAATGGAAAAACCTACTGGACAGGGACAATAATACAGACAAATGAAATCATGGACCAACTTTGCCCTAAAAAATTAGGCTCTGCCTGTTGGCAGTATGACCCGGGTTACAGAGTTAACTTCCCCTTAGATCCTCATGTGTACCAGGTTCTCAATGCAACTCACCAGGTTTTTAATGACACCAACCCCCAGCTGGCCAGGGATTGCTGGCTTTGCTTATCCTTGGAGTTCCACGGTACTTAGCTACACCAGTACCATTGAATAATGCAATAACCATGGGGACTCCTATAGATCCAACCCTGCAAAGACCAGTCTTAAGGGCAGTTGAGTTAACTCAAAGGGCTCTGAAATGCTTTACAGATGATTAAGAACTGAACCTATAAGCAATTTAGCCAGGACCTCATGTAATCAAACTTTAAAAAGTGAGTGGCTCACTCATCCTCCGACAAACACAGTATGGTGCTGCCTCTATCAGGGCCTTTTCTTTGTTTGTGGGACAGATGCTTACTTATGTCTACCAGTCAATGAATGGGTATCTGCACCTTAGCCTTCCTCATTCCCCAGATAAATATTGTCCCTAACAACCAGACTCTCATCGTACCTCTGGCAGCACACTCACAGTCAAGAAGAGCCACCCAGTTCATACCCCTACTAGTTGGTCTGGAAATTATGGCTGGAATAGTTATGGGAATAGGAGGAATTGCTTCATCAACCACCTTTTACCATACACTATCAAAGGACTTCACAGATGACATTGAGAAAGTGGCTAAATCTTTAGTGGTCTTACAGGACCAACTAGACTCCCTGGCTGAGGTGGTTTTACAGAATAGGAGAGGGCTAGACCTACTGACAGCTGCAAAGGGAGGGCTCTGCCTCTTCTCGAAGGAAGAATGCTGCTTTTACGTAAACCAATCAGGAATAGTCAGGGACATGGCCCAACAGCTAAGGAAGTGAACCTTAGCTGGAGAGAGGAACTAGGAGAGAGGAACTAGCTAATCCCTGGGGTAACTGGAACAATATATGGAGATGAGCATCGTGGCTTCTCCTTTTAACTGATCTCTCTTGGCGCTCTTTGGGGCACTCTTGTTTGGCCCTTGTATTCTCAATGCAATTACTCGGTACATAGCCTCTCGGATTGAATCCATAAAGTTGCAAATGGTAATGGCTCAATATAGTCCCCTAAATGATGGGGAGCTCTGACTGTCTTACCAAAACATGAGATAATGCTTTCTACAACAAGTGATAGAAGCATCAAGAGAGGGGAATGAAGAGGAAAAGTTAAAATTTTACATAACCTCCTGCTCGTTCTGCCTCTGTAACTCAGCTTGCACCTTGCAAAGTCTGGATCACATAGGTCACATAGTCTTGGAAAGTGGGGAGTTACAATAATACTATGAACTGGAGCTTATCTCACTCACCCTTGTCCTGCTTTCTGCAATCATCCAGCCCCTCAATCCTGCTTAATCATGCCTGTCTGTGTAAAGGTCAGGCACCCCCCTTGCTGTCTTAACCATATTCCTGCATGCATGATGCCCCTTATGTCTATTAAAACTCTGTTACCCCTTTGTTCAGGGTTCAGAGCTTGGAGTGGTAACTCCTCTGTGCCCACCGGTGGAATAAACCTGAGTTCTCCAACTCTCTGAGTGTGGTGCTTGGTTTCTCGATTACTGGTTTCTGAAACACTTGGTTTCAGAACCTTGTCACATTCAACAAAATTAACAATTATCCTTCCTATCCCGTAATGCCAGATGCATAATCAAATTTCCATAATGGATGTAAATATGTCTTTTTTTTAAAAAAATGAAAGCATTTATTTATTTATAGATTTATTTTTTTAATTTATACAATTTTAAAGTCATTCTCCATTTACAGTTATTGCAAAATATTGGCTATATTCCCTGTGTTGTACAATACATCCTTGCAGCTCATCTTATACCCAGTGTTTTGTATCTCCAATAAATATATCTTTCAGAGTTAGTTTTTGGAGTAAAGATGCAAATAAGGCCCACTCAAACTACTTCTGTCTGTACCCCCATACTAAAACTGAGCAGGGTCCTATGGAGCCCTCCTGGGTACAAGAGCCTTTCTGAGTCCTCTATTTCTTGTTTGCAGGATAAAGACTTCAGCCTCCTAGACTTTCCTGAGTTCTAAAGAGCAGATTCAAACAACTACTAGTCATGAAAGTAGTGAATGCTGAAACAAAGGAGGAACAGTAAGAAACTATAGCAGGGGTCCCTAACACCCAGCTGAGAACTGGTACTGGGCTGTAGCCTGTTAGGAACTGGGCCAAATAGCAGGAGGTGACTGGCCAGTGAGCAAGCATAGTTTCATCTGCTGCTCCCCTCTGCTCACATTACTGCCTAAACCAACCTACCTGACCCATGGAAAAATCATCTTCCACAAAACAAGTACCTGGTGTGAAAAAGGTTGAGGATTGCTTAACTATAATGCAGCAATTAAAGCAGAATCCTGGTTCCTCCTAAAGGAATATACAAACAGCAGCTTTGAGTTCCTGTGCAGGAAATAAGGACTCCAGCCAGGCGGAGAATGGTAACTTCAGGCTGAGCTCAAGAGTCTTGGAGCACCACTCTGGTATCTCACCACCAACCAATCAGAAGAAACACACCCTGTAGACCTCATTCCAAATTTTACCTATTAAAACTTTTGCCCTCAAACCATCAGGGAGTTCCAAGTTTTCAGAGCAAAAGCCACCAGTTTTTTGCATGGCCCTGCAATTAATCCTTCTCTGCTCCAAACTCTGATATTTCAGTTTGTTTGGCCTCACTGTGCATTTACCACACAAATTTGTGTTCAGTAACAATACCAGGAATTCCTTTTCTCGGTATTTTCTTCTCATGGGAATGAGCACTAGAGTCCAGTTTTATTTTCTGTTTCCTAACAATCATTGCATTGAAAACTTGAAAGAGATTGCATTTGCTTGCTATTGTGAAATGAAACATTTCTTGCCATCAGTTCAGTTCAGTTCAGTTGCTCAGTCATGTCCGACTCTTTGTGACCCCATGAATTGCAGCACACCAGGCCTCCCTGTCCATCACCAACTCCCGGAGTTCACTCAGACTCACGTCCATCGAGTTGGTGATGCCATCCAGCCATCTCATCCTGGGTCATCCCCTTCTCCTCCTGCCCCCAATCCCTCCCAGCATCAGAGTCTTTTCCAATGAATCAACTCTTCACATGAAGTGGCCAAAGTACAGGAGTTTCACCTTTAGCAACATTCCTTCCAAAGAAATCCCAGGGCTGATCTCCTTCAGAATGGACTGGTTGGCTCTCCTTGCAGTCCAAGGGACTCTCAAGGGTCTTCTCCAACACCACAATTCAAAAGCATCAATTCTTTGGTGCTCAGCCTTCTTCACAGTCCAACTCTCACATCCATACATGACCACTGGAAAAACCATAGCCTTGACTAGATGGACCTTTGTTGGCAAAGTAATGTCTCTGCTTTTGAATATACTATCTAGGTTGGTCTTGGTCATAACTTTCCTTCCAAGGAGTAAGCGTCTTTTAATTTCATGGCTGCAGTCACCATCTGCAGTGATTTTGGAGCCCAAAAAAATAAAGTCTGATACTGTTTCTACTGTTTCCCCATCTATTTCCCATGAAGTGATGGGACCGGATGCCATGATCTTCGTTTTCTGAATATTGAGACAACTTTTTAATCTCCTCTTTCACTTTCATCAAGAGGCCTTTGAGTTCCTCTTCACTTTCTGCCATAAGGTGGTGTCATCTGCATATTTCAGGTTATTGATATTTCTCCCTGCAATCTTGATTCCAGCTTGTGCTTCTTCCAGTCCAGCGTTTCTCATGATGTACTCTGCACAGAAGTTAAATAAGCAGGGTGACAATATACAGCCTTGATGTACTCCTTTTCCTATTTGGAACCAGTCTGTTGTTCCATGTCCAGTTCTAACTGTTGCTTCCTGACCTGCATATAGGTTACTCAAGAGGCAGGTCAGGTGGTCTGGTATTCCCATCTCTTTCTGAATTTTCCACAGTTTATTGTGATCCACACAGTCAAAGGCTTTGGCATAGTCAATAAAGCAGAAATAGATGTTTTTCTGGAACTCTCTTGCTTTTTCGATGATCCAGTGGATGTTGGCAATTTGATCTCTGGTTCCTCTGCCTTTTCTGAAACCAGCTTGAACATCAGGAAGTTCATGGTTCACATATTGTTGAAGCCTGGCTTGGAGAATTTTGAGCATTACTTTATTAGAGTGTGAGATGAGTGCAATTGTGTGGTAGTCTGAGCATTCTTTTGCATTGCCTTTCTTTGGGATTGGAATGAAAACTGACCTTTTCCAGTCCTGTGGCCACTGCTGAGTTTTCCAAATTTGCTGGCATCTTGAGTGCAGCACTTTCACAGCATCATCTTTCAGGATTTGAAATAGCTCAACTGGAATTCCATCACCTCCACTAGCTTTGTTTGTAGTGATGCTTTCTAAGGCCCACTTGACTTCACATTCCAGGATGTCTGGCTCTAGATGAGTAATCACACCATCGTGATTATCTTGGTTGCGAGGATCTTTTTTGTACAGTTCTTCTGTGTATTCTTGCCACCTTGTCTAATATCTTTTGCTTCTGTTAGGTCCACACCATTTCTGTCCTTTATCGAGCCCATCTTTGCATGAAATGTTCCCTTGGTATCTCTAATTTTCTTGAAGAGATCTCTAGTCTTTCGAATTCTGTTGTTTTCCTCTATTTCTTTGCATTGATCGCTGAAGAAGGCTTTCTTATCTCTCCTTGCTATTCTTTGGAACTCTGCATTCAGATGCTTATATCTCTCCTTTTCTCCTTCTCTTGCCATATCAGTGGCCAAAAAAAACTCACAGCTATCTGCAATTTTGACCCTCCAAATGTGAATGCGGGCTCTCAAAAGGGAACAAATGCCTGTGATCCAGCAAGTGCCACAACCTCAAATGGTGTTTGCTGAGGACCTCAGGGGAATGCAAGAAGCAGCCATCCACCATATCTGCCACTCCTTGTGGTGAACAAGGAGTTAAGGATATAGATAATCAGGAAACAAGATTTACCCCCAAGATTGTTGAAGTGCATATGAAAGGAATGACTTCAGTGAGCCCAGAGGCTTGCATCTTCCCATACAGAAGTATTAGTCAGTCGCTCAGTCATGTCCGACTTTTTGCGACCCCATGGTCTATAGCCTGCCAGGCTCCTCTGCCTGTGGGATTCTGTAGGCAAGAATACTGGAGTGGGCTGCCATTTCCTCGTCCAGTCTCATACAGAACCAGTGAACCAGTGAAGTCGCTCAGTCGTGTCAGACTCTTTGCGACCCCATGGACTGTAGCTTCCCAGGCTCCTCCATTCAGGCCTGACTTTTCCAGGCAAGAGGACTGGAGTGGGTTGCCATTTCCTTCTCCAGGGAATCTTCCCAGCCCAGGGATCGAACCCGGGTCTCCTGCTTTACCGTCTAAGCTGCCACGGAAACCCGCCCACACAGAGGAAAACTCTGAATTCCTTAGCTTGATATCTGGTTTTCCTTACTACTTAATAATAATCTTTGATGGTTAGACTGCCTGCCCACTTTGTTGCAAACTTGTATATAACTTGAATCCCTCTCTTGCCTCCTCAGAGCAGTTTTCTCAGGGCTACTGAGATGCTGTCTGCTGGGCTTGGAGTCCTCAACATACCAGTCAAATAAAATAACTGTACAGGTTGTGACTAATTTTTTAGTTGACATTATTTACTCGGATGCTATTTATAACTCACAGGGGACAATATTCTTGTCCCTGGAAATGCTGAGGGTGAATCTTGGGATATTTCCTTTGTTGACTGAAAAAACTGAACAACCTAAAAGTTGAGAATTATTTTTTAAATGGTGACCTTATTGAGGACAATTGCCGGGAGACAGTCTCTCAGATAGCTCTGAGGGAGTAATTTTTCCAAAGAGGTAAGGGAGGATTTATTGAAGTTTTTGCTGAAAAAAAAAAAGAATGCATAGTCGAATATTAGATTACTGCTAATCACAATCAGACATCTCATGTTAGTGAGTGTAGTGCTTTTCCATTGTCTACTGAAAAAAAAAAAAAAAAGCACAATGTGGGAACTGCAAGTTAAGTTTTATTTGGGGCAAAATGAGGAGTACAGCCCAGGAGACAATATTTCAAATAATTCTGAGAAACTCTCCAAAGAAGTATTGGGAGAGGTTAAGTATTAAGGGACTATGTACAGGCAACACAAATTTTGGCAGAGACTTGCTGCTAGCCATGAGGAGCAGATACTACCATAAAGATTTTGATGCTTTTCTAGATATGAGGAAATACAGTAATTGTACTCATAAAATCTCCTCTTGGAAATTTCCTGGTCAAGAAACTAAGATCCCAGAAAACACATAGCATGGCCAAAAAAAAAAAAAAAACCCAGGAAAGAAAAATATCTTCTCTTGAACATATCCAACTAGTTAAAGACCTGTTCTGCCCTTTTCCCAGATCACAGAGTGCCAGCAGCTGCAGTGGCTACTGACTTACTCCTTCTACAGATGGCAAGTGCCAATTTTTAGTTGCCACTCTATACTGGAAGGAGAAAATGCAAGAGTCTGGCCTTATTGAAGTCTTTCTTTTGATATACATCTTAATTATCTAGGACCAATATCCTGTTTTTCTCCATCCTGAATTCCTCTCAAGATGCAGCTGCAGTGGCTTAAGGCCCCAACATCCTTCATTTACTGAAATGGCAGGTAACATTCTTTATCCACACTGTCATGTAAGAAAAAAAGGACATTAATCCAGAGCAGGTCTCCTGGGTTCTGTGGATCTAGTAGATTGAGGAACCCTCTGAGATGTGTGAAATGTTGAGTGTGTGCTTTTTTGGGTGGGTAACAGTGGTGGGTGGGGGATGTTGCTTAAAGACTTAATAAAATTCTTTAAAGAGCCTCTTTGACAAAGAAAAGAAAAGTGACAACTGACTTAGAAAGGCACTCTCCTGAATCCTTTCAAAGGAAACATTTCTGGGATCCCACTGACAAAGGAGAGAAGAAAAAAGAGGACAGAAGTGGGAGAAGCAGGTGGGTAAGGACAGAGAGACAAAGACTGAGCAGAGAGATAGGAGTTATGTGGAAGGCAGTTTCTGAGACCCCTCAAGAAGGGCAGAGGTTAAAAGCCCGCTCTTAATATCAAGCCCCTTGCACCCTGCCTGTGTTTTCAGTACAAACCCAAGTGGAGACCTCAGTGAATAAAAATCAGCCCCAGAGCCAAACATCCTGGAGTGTGAAGTCAAGTGGGTCTTAGGAAGCATGACTGCAAATAAAGCTAGTAGAGGTGATAGAATTCCAGCTAAGTTATTTCAAATACTAAAAGATGATGCTGTTAAAGTGCTGCACTCAATATACCAGCAAATTTGGAAAACTCAGCAGTGGCCATAGGACTGGAAAAGGTCAATGTTCATTCCAATCCCAAAAAAGGGCAGTGCCAAAGAATGTTCAAACTATTGTACAATTACATTCATTTCACATGCTAGCAAGGTTATGCTCAAAATCCTTCAATCTAGGCTTTAGCAGTATGTGAACTGAGAACTTCCTGGTCCCAAGTTTGGACTTGGAAAAGAGAGGAACTAGAGATTAAATTGCCAACATCTGTTGGATCATAGAGAAAGCAAGGGAATTCTAGGAAAACATCAACTTCTGCTTCCTTGACTATGCTAAAGCCTTTGTGTGGATCACAACAAACTGTCGAAAGTTCTTAAAGAGACGAGAATATCAGACCACCTTACCAGTCTCCTGAGAAACCTGTATGCAGGTCAAGAAGCAGCAGTTAGAACTAGACATGGAACAACTGACTGGTTCAAAATTGGGAAATGAGTACGGCAAGGGTCAATATTGTCACTGCTTATTTAACTTATATGCAGATTCCATCATGTGAAATGCCAGGCTGGGTGAATCCCAAGCTGGAATCAAGGTTGCTGAGAGAAATACGAACAATCTTAGCTATGCAGATGATACCACTTTAATGGCAGAAAATGAAGAGGAATTAAAGAGCCTCTTGATGAGGGTGAAAGAAGAGAGTGAAAAAGCTGGCTTAAAATCCAACATTCAAACAGCTAACGTCATGACATCTGGTTCCATCTCTTTATGCAAATAGAAGGGGAAAAAGTGGAAGCAGTGACAGATTTTTTTTCTCTTGGGCACCAAAATCACTGCGGACAGTGACGACAGCCATGCAATTCAAAGACACTTACTCCTTGGAAGGAAAGCTATGACAAAGGTAGACAGCATATTAAAAAGCAGAGACATTACTTTGCAGACAAAGGGCCATATAGTCAAAGCTATGGTTTTCCCAGAAGTCATGTATGGATGTGACAGTTGGACCATAAAGAAGGCTGAGGACAGAAGAAGTGATGCTTTTCAATTGTGGTGCTGGAGAAGACTCTTGAGAGTCCCTTGGACTTCAAGGAGATCAAACCAGTCAATCCTAAAGGAAATCAGTCCTGAATATTCATTGAAAAGACTGATGCTGAAGCTGAAGCTCCAATACTTTGGCCACCAGAGGCGAAGAGCCCACTCATTGGAAAAGACCCTGATACTGGGAAAGATTGAAAGTAAAAGGAGAAGAGGGTGACAGGATGAGAAGGTTAGATAGCGTCACTAACCCAATGTACAGGAATTTGAGCAGACTGAGAGAGATGGACAGGGAAGTCTGGCATGCTGCAGTCTATGAGGTTGCAGAGTCGAACATGACTGAGCGACTGAACAGCAACACGACCAGTTAGTGTGCCAAGTAAGTAAGCAAGAGATGAACAAGTACACATTTTGAATCATTATACATTTTGGCTCTGATACAGCAGTCTAACACCTCAACTGTCGTAGAACTTCTTTTTCTGACATGCTCTCAGTTCTGGAGTAGTTATATTTATGCTGTAGGTGAGAAGAAAATGTCTATAATATTGGAAATGGAATGGGAATGGAGAAGTAGTGGGCAGGTTTTCAGCCATATGGGGAAACATGGAGAAGCATGGATTCTCCCCAGTTCATCTTGACCTCTTCACTCCTTCTCACATTTTTTTCCTCTGACCACAGGTCTGATAACCCTTGGTTTGAGAAGGACAGTAGCACAGTGGCAGGAACAACCTAGACAGGAGGGTTGATGGTGGTGCTGGAGAGGGAAGACAGTGAGCCTGGTGTCCCTAGGTGTTTGCTGGCCATGTGTTACAACCCCTGATCCTCCCCTCTTCTTCTCCGGGTCTTCTTCTCCATCTCCAGCCCAGGCTGCAGAGAGAGTTCCACAGTCCTGGTGTGTCACCTGGAAGATATCTCTCTGTTCCTCCTCAGGGGTGGATTCCACTCATGTTCACTTCTGTAACTGAGCCTAAGGTCTGGAGGTTTCTCTTAGGCAACATTTCAGTGTGTTCTGCATCTCAGGTCAGCGCTTTTTTATCCAGTAGCCACCCAAGTATTCACTTCTTGAGGGAATTTTAGACAAGGAATGCCACTTGCCATTTCAGTAAACAAAGAGTGTGGCAGCTACCAAGTCATCAACCTCCACAGCCAATCTGGATAATGCATCCTTATGGGAACTAAAGATGGAGATAAACGGAATATTGGGCCTAGTTGGCTAAAGGTGCACATCAAAGGGATAATTCAGTAAGCCCAGAATCTTGCATCTTCCTATACTTAAAAAAGTGCTAAATTCATTTCTTGCAATGTCTAGTTTTCCTTAAATACCAGTAATCATTTGATATTCATACTACCAGTTTAAAAATATTTTTTTTTCCCTAAAATTTCTTGTATATCCTGGCTCCTCCCTTATCTCTTCATAACAGTCCCTCAGAACTATCTGAGAGGCTGTATCCCAGGCTGAAATCCTCAGTAATGCTCCCAATAAAACACAATTCTCAGGTTTTTGGTTCTGCATTTCTTTTAGTTGACAGAGTAGCTAAGAGTTCAGCACTTGAAAATGCATCTTTTGCACAATAGCGTGTGTGTGTGTATGTGTCGCTGTGGTCACCTGTTGTGATAAGGAACTGGATCCGAAGCTATGGAAATGGGGTTAGAGTGAGGCAGAGACTGAAGGGGCTGGAGCCCTATCCCCACTTCTATGAGCTGGAAAATGGGGGACTTGATTAGGAGAAACCTTTTTCAGAGATAGACACTATTTTCTGATTTTTGGCCCCTATTAAGCTGGGGCCATCAGTTCAGTTCAGTTCAGTCGCTCAATTGTGTCCGACTCTTTGCGGCCCCATGAATCGCAGCACGCCAGGCCTCCCTGTCCATCACCAACTCCCGGAGTTCACTCAGACTCACATCCATCGAGTCAGTGATGCCATCCAGCCATCTCATCCTCTGTCGTCCCCTTCTCCTCCTGCCCCCAATCCCTCCCAGCATCAGAGTCTTTTCCAATGAGTCAACTCTTCTCATGAGGTGGCCAAAGTACTGGAGTTCCAGCTTTAGCATCATTCCTTCCAAAGAAATCCCAGGGCTGATCTCCTTCAGAATGGACTGGTTGGCTCTCCTTGCAGTCCAAGGGACTCTCAAGAGTCTTCTCCAACACCACAGTTCAAAAGCATCAATTCTAAGCTGGGGCCATACACACCAGGTTAAAGGCACAGTGGGGAGCCAGAGTTGGCTACTTAAATATACTTGTGCATTTGCAACATGGTATAGGTCCAATATCATTCATTACATCTTCACCATAGATGGAAATATACCCAAAGTTCATCCACAGGGATTGGCTAGGTATGTGATTGTACATCTGTATATGTAGAATATTATACAGGATGAAAGAATGAGAAAGATTACGACGTATTGCTATGGAAAGATCTCAACCAAAGGTTATTTAGTGAAAATGGGAGTCTATTATACTACTTCTTCCAGAAGAAAATAAGAATCCATATCATTTCCTTATATATGCATAAGGAAACTAGAAAATATTTCTACAAGAAATTAAGCTTACAAAGAACACTTCTGTAAAATAGAAATTAACAAAAATTTTAAAAGAAAACATAAAAACCTGATGTAAAGAATACATTCACAGGTCAGAATTTCACTATTGTAGCTGTTAAGTTCAGTTCAGTTCAGTCACTCAGTCGTGTCCGACTCTTTGTGACCCCATGAATTTCAGCAGGCCTCCCTGTCCATCACCAACTCCTGGAGTTCACTCAAACTTATGTCCATCGAGTCGGTGATGCCATCCAACCATCTCATCCTCTGTCCTCCCCTTCTCCTCCTGCCCCCAATCCCTCCCAGCATCAGAGTCTTTTCCAATGAGTCAACCCTTTGCATGAGGTGGCCAAAGTACTGGAGTTTCAGCTTTAGCATCATTCCTTCCAAAGAACACCCAGGACTGATCTCCTTCAGAATGGACTGGTTGGATCTCCTTGCATTCCAAGGGACTTTCAAGAGTCTTTTTCAACACCACCGTTCAAAAGCATCAATTCTTCAGCACTCAGCTTTCTTCACAGTCCAACTCTCACATCCATCCATGACCACTGGAAAAACCATAGCCTTGACTAGACAGACCTTTGTTCGCAATGTCTCTGAGTCCCCTCAGGATGCATCATTGGGAAGTGGCTGCAGTGTGATGGCTTGATGGCTGCCACATCCTTTGTTTAGTGATATGGCAGGCGATATTTTTTTAATTGATATTTTCTTGCCTCTTCCAGGTGCTGGTAGGCACAGAGATTCCTTGATTGGTAACAGCCTCATTCCCATCTCTGCATACCTTCTTCCTCACATGGCTTCCATTTCTTTGTGTCTCTTCTTTTCTTCCTAAAGACACCAGTCATTGGATTAGAGCAAATTCAGTACATCTGTAAAGACCATAGGTTTTGCAGATGGTAAAGAGTCCATCTGGTGGTAAAGAATACATTTTGGTGGCTCAGATGGTAAAGAATCTGCTTGCAATGAGGGAGACTTGGGTTTGATTCTTGGGTTGAGAACCTGGAGAAGGTAATGGCTACCCACTCCAGTATTCTGGCCTGGAGTTCATGTGGTCAGAAAGAGTCAGACACGACTGAGTGACCTTCACTTCACAGAGGCACAGTTGACTAAGTCATTGACCATTGATGAGGAGCCTGGTAGGCTACAGTCCATGGGATCACAAAGAGTTGGACATGAAGAAGTGATTAAGCACAGCACAGCACAGCACAGCAAAGACTGTATCTCCAAATAAAGTCATATTCACGGGTGCAGTTCAGTTCAGTTAACTTGCTCAGTCGTGTCCAACTCTTTGCGACCCCATGGATTGCAACACGCCAGGCTTCCCTGTCCATCACCAACTCCTGGAGCTTACTCAAACTCCTGTCCATTGAGTCAGTGATGCCATCCAACCATCTCATTCTCTGTCATCCCCTTTTCCTCCCACCACCTTCAATCTTTCATAGCATCAGGGTCTTTTCCAATGAGTCAGTTCTTTGCATCAGGTGGCCAAAGTATTGGAGTTTCAGCATCAGCATCAGTCCTTCCAATGAATATTCAGGATTGATTTCCTTTAAAATTGACTGGTTATATCTCCTTGCAGTCCAAGGGACTTTCAAGAGTCTTCTCCAACACCACAGTTAAAAAGCATTAAATTTCCAGAAAGACATCTACTTTTGCTTTATTGACTACACCAAAGCCTTTGATTATGTAGATCACAAAAAACTGTGGAAAATTCTTAAAGAGATGGGAATACCAGACCACCTGACCTGCCTCCTGAGAAACCTGTATGCAGGTCAAGAAGCAACAGTTAGAACTGGACATGGAACAACAGATTGGTTCCAAATCAGGAAAGGAGTACGTCAAGGCTGTATATTGTCACCTTGCTTATTTAACTTATACGCAGAGTACATCATACAAAATGCTGGGTTGGATGAAGCACAAACTGGAATCAAGATTGCCGGGAGAAATATCAATCACCTCAGATATGCAGATGACACCTAACGGCAGAAAGTGAAGAAGAACTAAAGAGCATCTTGATGAAGGTGCAAGAGGAGAGTGAAAAAGTTGGCTTAAAGCTCAGCATTCAGAAAACTAAGATCATGGCATCCAGTTCCATCACTTCATGACAAATAGATGGGGAAACAGTGGAAACAGTGAGCGACTTTATTTTGGGGGGCTCCAAAATCACTATAGTTGGTGACTACATCCATGAAGTTAAAAGACACTTGCCCCTTGGAAGAAAAGCTATGACCAACCTAGACGGCATACTAAGAAGCAGAGACATTACTTTGCCAACAAAAATCTGTCTAGTCAAGACTATCTAGTCTATTCATGGGTACCCGAGATTAGAACATTAGTATGTCTTTTGGGGGACATAATTCAACCCACAATGCCACTAATCTGCATTCTGTCTCTATGGATTTACCTGTTCTGGATATGAGATTTGGCTTTTTTAGTATAGACTGCCTGATTCTAAAATTCGTATGGATGTGGAAAGAGCTCAGAATAGGCAGGACTATTCTTGGGTTTCCAAGCTTGGATTCTCTGTCTACCTTCTAGGAACCAAGAACCCAGCTCCTTGTGGGTGAGGAAGAGGGTCTGGGAGAGAAGTGTAAAGAAGTAAAAGTCTAGGGAACATCTCCCAGGGCCAGAGGGGCTGACACTGCCTCCCTCACTGTAAGTAGGCTGTATACCTGGCAGACTGGGTGGAAACTGAGATTATGGGAAGAACTGCAAACATGTGGCCAGAAGAAGATTCTAGGGCTATGGAATTGGAGGAGACCCAGCAGTCTGCTGTTATTCGCTGTGCTGTTTGTCATCCTGGGGTCTCTGTTTCCAGAGCCAGGAGGCCCTTATGATATGGCAAGATGATTCTGCCAGGTCTGCCTCTTCCCTCTCCCTCCTGCTCCTCCTTTGACAAAGGAATCCTCTGAATTGCAGAGGATTAGGGTCACCTGAAAGGCATCACCAACTCAATGGATATGAGTTTGAGCAAGCTCCAGGAATTGGTGATGGACAGGGAAGCCTGGTGTGCTGCAGTCCATGGGGTCACAAAGAGTTGGATACGACTGAGTGACTGAGCTGAAGGTCACCTGGGGAGGCAGGTACAGAGCAATTTGGAGTTAGCACTTGTTGGTTTCCTTACTGAGCAAATTCACCATCAGAGTGCCAGAGCTCCCAGGTGGAGGAGCCTGATTCTTGTCCTCATGATTCAGCTTTTGACAGAGCTGAGAGACTCTTCAGAATCCTGTGAATTGAGTACCTACATCATATCAGACCAAATCACTGGTCAGTCCTGAAGTAACAGTGTTTCCTTTTTATTGTTCACATACTTTAAATTCATGTTATTCTGTGGTTTGCCTTAAGTACATTTTCAAACAAGTTGTTTCTGTTGTCAGTCTTTTAGCTGTGTCTGACTCTTTGCGACTCCATGGACTGCAGCGTGCCAGGCTTCCGTGTCCTTCAACATCTCCCGGAGTTGACTCAAACTCAGGTTCATTGAGTCAGTGATGCCATCCAACCATCTCATCCTCTGTCATCCTCTTTTCCTCCTGCTTTCAATCTTTTCCAGCATCAGGGTCTTTTCAATGAGTCAGCTCTTTGCAGCAGATGGCCAGATTATTGAAACTTCAGCTTCAACATCAGTTCTTCCAGTGAATATTCAGGGTTGATTTTCTTTAGGATTGACTGCTTTGATTTCCTTATTGTCCAAGGGACTCTCAAGAGTCTTCAAACAAGTAGAAGCATAAATACCTTAAACATAGTGCAAGTACTTTTAAAAAGCTCAGCTATGCATGGGCAAACACCTGTAATAGTTCCTTCACTTTCCCCTGGCAACAGAATGTGAAAGTTGTGTCTTAGGCCAGTTTCCAAAGGAAACTGAGCCTAAGGCAAGCGCGCTGACTTTAACATAGCCCTTCAAGGAGGGGGTCCACATATTTATCTTCTATCAACAGACAATCAGAAACACCCCTTGAGTGTACCACCACTACAAGGATGGTCTCAAATTTGGGTTTATATGGGAATCCCATAGAGGGCCAGGGCTCCTAAACACCGGCTGCCTGCATCTTGATTCAGGAGGTCTACAGTGGGCCTAGAATCTGCCTTTCTAACAAGGCCTCAGGGGATGCTGATAATGCTGGTTTGGGACCATGGACTGTAGCACACCAGGCTTCCTGTTCATGGATCACTGCCTTGTCATGGTGAAGGGGCTTGAATAACTCAATGAAGTGATGAGCCATGCCATGTAGGGCCAACCAACATGCCATGGGTCATAGAGGAGAGTTCTGACAAAATGTAATCCACTCTAGGAGGGAATGGCAAACCACTTCAGTATACTAACCATGAGGATCCCATGAACTGTATAAAAAGGTGAGAAAAATTTGTCATCTACTACTCAGTGATTCGGGCTTCCCTGATAGCTTGGTTGATAAAGAATCCACCCGCAATGCGGGAGACCTCGGTTCGATTCCTGGGTTGAGCTGATCTGTTGGAGAAGGATAGGCTACCCACTCCAGTGTTCTTGGGTTTCCCTTGTGGCTCAGCTGGTTGAGAATTCATCTGCAATGTGGGAGAATTTTGTTCAATCCCTGGGTTGGAAAGATTCCCCTGGAGAAGGGAAAGGCTACGCACTCCAGTGTTCTGGCCTAGAGAATTCCATGGACAGTCCATGGGGTTGCGAGGAGTCGGACACGACTCAGCCACTTTCACTTTCTTTCTTTCAGTCAGTGGTTTGGGACAGAAGACAGCATGGGACTGTTTTACCACTGACCAGATTTTAAGATGACTGAAAGAATTTCTCAGCCAGTAAGTAAGTGTGGTAACACTGAGTGAGTGACTAAGGCAAGTGCGTACCATCAAGTGTGAGTAACACTGAGGTGCAGGGATTAGAAGAAGAAGGCCTCTTTCCTTTCTCACTAATACCAGCCCTCTGGCTGTCATGAAAGGAGTTTTTTACTCACAGAATAAGACATATGGGGACCAAGGGAGTGTATGGTACACTGATGAGATATGTCTGGCGATGGGCTGAAGGCTACCAAAAGAGACAGGTTCACCCAGTGCTTAAAATGTGGTCAGCTATCATATAATCTCCTGAAGGAGCTACAGAAGCCTCCTCTGACAGAGTCTGGAGGGACCTCAGATGCTGCCCTTATAAGAGCCTGATGCTTATACACATTGATAGGTGGACTCACAGGTCTCAGTTTGGAAACATCTCAAAGTTCTGTCCTCTCCCACCGGACTCTGAGACTTTCCTTCTTCTTCTCAGCCACCTCCCAATTCCCCACTTTGCTCTGCCTGTGAAATCATTCAGTCCCTTCTGAATGCCGTGTTAGGTATAAGAAACTTCCCTTTCACCCTTGGAACATGTTGATTAAACCAAAGCACTGGAACTGCCTCTCTATTTTCCTCCTCCTGAGTTCTTTCTTCCCAGATGGAAAGATTCATTAACCCTGCCTGTCTCATCTGGGAAGAGGGAACTTTGAAAATAAAAAGCACAGATGTAAATATTTGATGACTCTTGTTTTGTAGCAAGGGTGTTTCCACAGGGACCCACACAAGATACATTGGAGTTGTTCCTTGCAATCTTGTTGGAAGGCCACTGAAATGGAGTAAAAAGGTCCAGGGACCTTGGAAAGTCATGACCTCTGGAGAAGGAGAAGATTGTATGAGTCCCTGTGTTGGCCACATCTGATTGACAAGCTGAAGTAGAGGTAGAAGGAGGGTTTCCTCAATATCCATGCTCTTTATAAGGACAGATGAGGCCTAGGGGCAAGTTGACCTACAGACTGTATTCTGAGAGTGTAAATACTGCACAGGGATGTACATTAAGAATTGAGGAACAAAAGAATTTTTTAAATGAATGCATCCATAACAGAAGGTCCCAAGCTCCTTCCCTTTTAACATTTCACATACCTATTAGATATGAGGCAGCACACACAGTGATCTCCTTCATCCCCCACTGACTGCATCCTCTCCAGAGCAGTGGGGGAGCATGGAGGAGCAAAGTGATAGTGGGCTACGCATGCCCTCTTCCACATCTCAGTGCCCTCCAGCCTCTGAGAGGACCTCCAGAACATGGGAATTTAAGGGATGACTTCCACCATGTACTTACTCGGTACAGATCCTGGTCCACTATCCTATACCAGTGATGGAAGAAGGAAGAAAAGTCACATATGTGACTATAATTACTGTAACATCAGGAATGAGAATCTCTAAGACTGAGATAGGTGATGTTGATGTGTGCTAGGTTGTATTTCAGAAGTTTGATATAAAATTTGGTGAGTGAAAAATGCACTCATTTTCTCTCTTCTGCCAGTTCACTTATTCTTTGCTTTTCTTCCTAATTCATTTCTACTCTTTCGTGTCTCTTGTCCCTCATATTGTCTTGCTAACCCAGTGTTGAAAAAGTTCTGGAAATATAAACCCTGAGTTGGTTTCCTTCCCCCTACTCCTCAGAAATATCTGAAAATATGACATTCTATACTCTTTCTCTAATCCTCTCTCAACTATTTCTCCTATGTAGTTCTCTAAACTCTTCACTTGACCATGGTCCCAAATGTGTGTCTTTTCCCTCATTTTCATGAGGAAGACATTGAGATGATAATGTCCTAATGATGATAATGATAACAGGGGATCATAATTCATAAAAATCCAATGGATAACAGTCAGCCTCATTGTTGCCAGAATTTTATTATCTGAATAAATCATGCAAAAGAAAACTACTTCATAACAGCGGAAGATTAATGGAAGGTACATGGTACATTTCTATCATGATTCGAGGAAAACAGCTCAGAGAGTGCAGTAAACAGGCTATGGTCAAATTCCCTTGTAGAGCAGTAAAGTATCAATGTGGAGCAATAGGCTTTCTCTAACAGAGAGAAAATAGTTTCAAATTGGGAAGCATTGGCCTTGGTGGTATGTAGAAGATCCTGACCCACTCAGAGAACACAACATGTGAGGTTCACTTGTTATTTACATAGGCAACTCCACCCGTCTCTACTCCATTCCATCAGACTTCATCTCCTCAATCTTAGCCAAGACTCTTTTAGCATCTTCTGCCACTGTATCGATGAATTTCAAATGTAGAAAGTAGACTTTGTAAAACTGGAAAACAGAAGACGGGATGAGTCCAGTAACTGAGCAAATGTACTCAGCACACTTCTTGACATTGGCTATTACACTGTCATCCTTCACAAGTGAGTTGAAATCTGTGGACTTCATGAGGCTGTAGATCTCTTGCTCAGATGTGCCCACGCTCCGGGCAATCTGACTGACCGACTCCTCATCCAAACCAAAATAGCTCTGATAGTATTTCAAGTACCTCTTCTGTTCAGACAAATTAAAGCCACAGCAGAAAGGCGTCATGGGGAAGAAGGCCAAAACGGCTGCCTTGACGGCTTTCAGCCAGAGCTTCTCCTTGATCACAGCTTTCTTCTCCTCAATGAGGGTCTCAGACAAATCTGGCAAGAAGCGGAGAGAGATGTAGCGCTTTTCAGCAGGGAGATCCTGCAGCAGTGTCTCCTGCAGTTTTGGAAAATCAAACTTCTTCGGCTCAAAGTTGGACACCAGGAAGACAGTCGGCTCAGATACAATTTTGCTGAGATTGATCAGGCAGTTGTCTCGGATCTGCTGAAGGACTATCTCCTTTTTGAAAGATCTGGGTTTGCTTTTCTTTTCATTATATAAATCACTGTCCACCTTGGTTCTAACGAAGTAGAATTTTTTTCCCTTCTCCTGAATCTTCTGGGCCAGGAAAGCATCGTTTGCACTAAACCGTGAGGAAGAAATAATGATGAAAAAGTCATAGTTATCATCTCCTACTACTTCTTGATAAGGGTCTGGATTGGATTCAGGGATCCCAGTTCCAGGCAGGTCCCAGAAGGTCATGTTGGGACACTTTGGATGTGGATAGGGAGTTTTCTTTGTGGTGGTTGGCACAACTCCAACAGAAGCAGATTCAGCCTCTTCATGACCAATTCCTCGCAAGACATTGATGAAACTGGACTTGCCAGAACCAGATTGCCCAATCACAGCCACATTCAGGGTAGCATTCTCGGCGCTCTGAAGTGCTCTCTGAATTTCATCAGCCACCTCTTTTGGTTGCTTCTTCTCAAAGCCTTTTTGAATACATTGAAGCCTTACCTGAGAGAGGATCCCCCCCAGTTTACTGACTAATGTTTTGTAGTAAGACGGAAACTTTGAGGCCAGTTGCCCAAAATCATTTTTTAAAATGAAGTTTAAGAGGAGTGGATCCATGCCAGTTAACTGAATAATCTGTGGAAAGGAAGAGAGAATAAGGAGATAAGGTGAATGAAGCAACAGAACAGACACAGAGTCAGCTGAGAAAACACGCTGGTCTTAACAGACCAGTCCCATCTCTCATGCAGACTCATGTGTCTACAGTTAATTTATTTTCTCTGATGACTTACTTTATTGAAGTATAGTTGATTTATAACATTGTGTTAGTTTCTGGTGTACAGCAAAGTGATCCAGTTACACATATATGGATTTATAGGTGGCTCAGTTGTGAAGAATCTGCCTGCCAATTCAGGAGACACAGTAGGCATGGGTTCTATCCCTGAGTCAGGAAGAACTCCAAGAGGAGTAAATGGCAACCCACTCCAGTATTCTTGCCAGGAAAATCCCATGGGCAGAGGAGCCTGGGGGGCTACAGTCCATGGGGTGGCAAAGAGTTGAACACAACTTAGCGACTGAACAACAACAGCAATTAATAGTTTATGTCAGCTAATTGCAAACTTCTAATTTATCCCTCTCCCCTCTTCCCCCTTTGGTAAGCCTAAGTTTGTTTTCTCTGTCTGTGAGTTTGTTACTGTTTTGTAAATAAGTTCATTTGTATCATATTTTAGATTCCATGTATAAGTGATATCATATGATATTCACCTTTCTCTTTCTGACTTAGTTCACTTAGTCTGGTAATATCTAGGTCCATCTATGTTGCTGCAAATTGCATTTGTTCATTCTTCTTTTATGGCTGAGTAGTATCTCTTGATGGCTTTTGTTTCCACCATTGCAGAAGACACTGCCTGTTTTCTATGCTGATAATTTATATGTCCAAAGAGTCAGGACATTGTGGAAGACAGAATAATGGTTCCTAAGATGTCCACATTGTGAACTCCATAACTTGGGAGTGTGCTACTTTATATAGCAAAAAGCACTTTTTACTTGACATTAGTTTTTAATTCCACTGCTAGACAAACCCTAATGCTTAACCTGTCCACGTTTGATTATTGCAGGTAAAAAATATCATCTAAAAATTTGAGGACAAGAATAAAGGCTTAGTGCATTCAGCAGTTTTTGAAGGTAATTAAGTTAATGATGCTCAGATGAAAAGATTTTCTTGGCTTTATTATTATCCAAGTGGGCTAAATATAAACACAGGACTCACAGGCAAGATGGAGGCACAGCCAAATGCTGAAAAGAAGATAGGATAATAGAGCAGAGGTTGGAGTGAAGATCTAGGAAGATGGAGGAAAGGCAGTGTGCCAAGGAATGTCAGGCAACTTCTAGAGGCTGAAGTAGACAGGAAAATGGATTCTCTCCTGGAGCCTCTGGATAGAACAGGCCCTCTGACACTTTGATTGTAGCTCCTTAAGATTCATTTTGACTGCTCACCTCCAGATCTATAATAGAATTAACTTGTTACACAGCAAGGGGAAACTAATCTAGACAGTCTGTACTGTCATGACCCCTGAATACAGAGACCAGCACCTTTCCATTCTGCAGGAAGAATCATTTAGGCCAAGATGTTAGTGAGCACAGAAGGCTTCCATAAGGATCTCATTTCCAATAAGCTGTAGCAAATCAGGACGAGACCTAGCTTGTGGGAGAGGCAGGAAGCAGAGACAAGTCCACCAGGTGGTGACCACCAGGACATATGTTCCAAACATGTGTTATAAAATCTGTTTCCCATATGTCTTGGAGAAGAACCCAAAACACAGTCATTGTGGTATAGCTGCCCAGTGGGAGCTTAATAACTGTTTACCTCACTTCATGGACCAATTTGGGTAGAATATAAAATGTGTAACAAGAAGTTGTAGAGGAAGTAAATAAGAGCTCTAATTTTCCCTACCCAGTTCAACACAGTTTTGAAACATGGGTATCTGCTGAAACCGAGGTAATTTAAAGAAGTTATTAATATTACATCGATGGAATCTCCTATCATTTACTATGAGCAAGGAAGGTTATATCAAGAAAATGTGATTGAAGAAATATTTATACACATAAGGTTGTCTCAGGAATTACCAGTGCGCTCTGTCCATTAGGGGTGTGCTGAATGCTCTCCACCCCCACCCTACATATCGAGCAAGGACAATCTTAAGAAAATAAGGAAAATCATGATTCTCAAATATAAAACAAATACATGTTAAGGATTTTATTAACTAATGACTTATGAAGGAAGTGAGCAGATGTTACTGCTAGTTGAATGAATACTCAGGAAGAGATACAATTATAGTTCAAGAATACTGAAATGAATATCAAAGTGAGACAAGAATGCTGTTTTCTAAAGAGAGGGTGGGAAGTCTATTGAACCACAACAGACAGATTTTATATATGTCTGCTGGTCTCATAAACTCACGGGTGAAATTAATGCTCAAAGTGATTGTATTAGTAAATGGACCCTTGCAAGGTGCCCGGGTCATGCAGGCAGAGCTATGACGAATGGATTAGTGCCCTGATACAAGAGACCTCAGAGATCTAGCTTAACCCTTCTGTCACATGACTTTACAGGAAAAGGCACCCACCTAGGAAGTGTGCTCTCATCAGACACCTAATGTACAGTTGCCTTGATCTTGGTTTCCAATCCTCCAAAAATAAGAGAAATAGATTTGTTTTTTCACTAGGGAACCCAGTCTGTGGTATTTTGTCATAGCCTGCATGGATTAAGAAAATAGCAAATAAAAGAATTACTTTTCATTCCTCTTAATTATCAAAACTCAGAGAGATTTAAATAGCTCTATGGTAATAAGGCTAGAATCAGAAAACTCTCAATGTGCATCAAACATTACATAATTTACCACTGGTGAAAGCAGTAAACATTCTTTTATTCCAAATATTTTTTACAACTTTTTCAATTTAAAAAAAGGAGAAGAAGAAAAGGCATCTGTAAACACCAGGGTTATCTGTTTTCCAAAGAGTTTGGCATGAACTTCTAAATGGAATTTCAGCTCTCTACCAGCCACCCCTGCCCTCAGTCCTTCAAGCACAAAGCCAGACTTGGCCACTGCAGATATACAGCGTGCTTCCTCACCAGCTCTAGAGAGAACACAGATTTCCTAGACAGAGAGCAGATTCAAATGTTTCTATGAAAAGAGCAGATGCTGCACAGGAACACTTCCCAGAACTCTTCCCAGGAAATGCGATCAGAGTGTGCTTCTGTGCTCACTGTAAAGAACAAGGGTTAGCAAGTCTCTGAGCTCCCTGGGTAATGAGGCCCAAATGGGAGGCATCAAGAAGCCTCTAACCTAAGCGTCTCTCTCAGGAAGAATTTGAGCAAACCCTGGGAGATAATGCAAGCAGAAGAGCCTGTCATGCTACAGTTCATGGGGTTGCAAAGGATCAGACACGACTTAGTGTGTGAGCAACAACAGGAAGATGTGGTTGATATTTTAGAACTCACATTTTGAAAAAAAATGAGAGGAACTTCCATACCATATATGGTATATTTTCAGTATATTTTATACATCATGAAAATAAACAAAGTATGTTTTATACTGTACTTCGGTGCCAGCATAGAGATAAACCAACTGACCCTCAGAACACAACACTGATCCTTATGTTTGACTCAAGCATGTGTGGAATTGTGTTTAATAGGAGACATATATGGCACTTCAGTGAATAAAGAAAGTACTGTGTAGTAATGGAGCTGGAAAAATTGGTTATCCTGGTTATCCATATGGAGAATGTTACTGATTCTCTACTTCTATCACTATTGATAATCAAGTCTAGAAGGAGAGTAAAGACTGACATTTCAAATGGAAAACTCTAGAAGAAAATATAACTGATCTTAGAGTAAAAAAATTTCTTAAACAAGATACCCAGATGATAGTTATATAAAAAAGATTGATAAATGAGGTGCCTTAGACTACATTAAAATGAAAAGCTTCTTTTCATGAGAAGAAATGCTTAAGTGGGGTAAAAACTTCTTTAGACATATGGAAAAGATATTTGCACAAATGTGTTAGACTAAAAATCAATGCAAAGATGATATTTTTTCAAATGGTAGAAACACGAAAAAGCAAGACATTCTAGTATGGAAGTGGAAGAGAGGAATAAACAGATCTTTCTCAGAAAAAGAAAAGAAAAAAACCCACATGTGATCAGTAAGCACACAGGAACTTTAACAGCCTCCTTAGTAATGAGGCAGATGCAGATCTGTGCACAATGAGATGACAGTGCATATCAATTCAACTGGAAAATTTTAGAAGTTTGACAACACTGAGTATCAGGGTCTCTGAAACTTTGAAAAACCAGTATGGATAAATTTTACAAAATTGTACATTCATGTACTTTGTGACCCAGCATCTCCACTCCTAAAATGCTACCAAGGAGTCAGTGTGCAAAAAAGTACCAGGAATGACATGTAAAAAGTGTTCCTAATAGCAGTCTGCATATTGACAGAGAATGGATAAATAAACTGAGTTCTACAGCACTGAAAAGAATGATCTATTATTATGCTACTGCTGCTGCTGCTAAGTCACTTCATTCATGTCTGACTCTGTGAAACCCCATAGACAGCAGCCCACCAGGCTCCTCTGTCCCTGGGATTCTCCAGGCAAGAATAATGGATTGGGTTGACATTTCCTTCTCCAATGCATGAAAGTGAAAAGTGAAAGTGAAGTCACTCAGCCGTACCTGACTCTTGGCGACCCCATGGATTGCAGCCTACCAGGCTCCTCCATCCATGGGATTTTCCAGACAAGAGTACTGTGTGGGTTGCCATTGCCTTCTCTGCCATTGTTATACATAGGTTAATAAACACTATGTTTTAGTAAGAGGATGTTGAGTTTAAAATACATAAACAGAAGTTAGTAAAAACAATAGGAAAAAAAGGTAGAATACTTTTTATATCAAAGAGTGTTCTTCCTATATTTTCTTCGAAGAGTTTTATAGTATCTGGCAGGCTTTCTAAAGAAACATTTCTCCAAGAAAGGCATACAGATGGGTAAAAGGAACATGAAAATATGCTCAGCATCACTAAACAAGAGAAATATAGATCAAAACTACAATGAGGTTGATACCTCACACCAGTCAGAATGGTCCTCATCAAAAAATCCACAAACAATAAATGCTGGAGAGCGTATGGAGAAAAGGGAACCCTCCTATACTGTTGGTGTGAGTATAAATTGTTACAGCCACTGACGAATGGTATGGAGGTTCCTTAAAAAACTAAAAACAGAGCTACCATATGATCTTGGGAAACGAGTATGTCAAGGCTGTATATTATCACCCTGCTTATTTAACTTCTATGCAGAGTACATCATGCAAAATAACAGGCTAGATGAAGCACAAACTAGAATCAAGAATGCCGGGAGAAATAACAATAACCTCACATATGCAGATGACCCCACCCTTATGGCAGAAAGCAAAGAAGAACTAAAGAGCCTCTGGATGAAAGTGAAAGAGGAGAGTGGAAAAACTGGCATAAAACTAAACATTCAAAAAACTAAGATCATGGCATCCAGTCCCATCACTTCATGGCAAATAGATGGGGAAACAATGGAAACAGTGAGAGACTTCATTTTCTTGGGCTCCAAAATCACTGTGGATGGTGACTGCAGCCATGAAATTAAAAGACACTTGCTCATTGGAAGAAAAACTATGACCAACCTAGATAGCATATTAAAAAGCAGAGACATTACTTTGCTGACAAAGGTCTGTCTAGTCAAAACTATGGTTTTTCCTGTAGTCATGTATGGATGTGAGAGTTGGACCATAAAGAAGGCTGAGCACTGAAGAACTGATGCTTTTGAACTGTGGTGTTGGAGAAGACTCTTGAGAGTCCCTTGGGCTGCAAGGAGATCCAACCAGTCCATCCTCAAGGAAATCAGTCCTGAGTATTCACTGGAAGGACCGATGTTGAAGCTGAAACTCCAACACTTTGGCCCCCTGATGCGAAGAGTTGACTCATTTGAAAAGACTCTGATGCTGTGAAAGATCGAAGGCAGGAGAAGAAGAGGATGACAGAGGATGCCATGGTTGGATGGCATCACCGACTCAATGGACATGAGTTTGAGTAAGCTCCGGGAGATAGTAATAGACAGGGAAGCCTGTCGTGCTGTAGTCCACGGGGTCGCAAAGTGTCGGACATTACCGAGCGACTGAACTGAACTGATGATCTAGCAGCCCCACTCCTGGGCAAATATCTGGAGAAAACCATAATTCAAAAAGATACACGCACCCCAGTGTTCGTTGCAGCACTATTTACAATAGCCAGGACTTGGAAGCAACCTAAATGTCCCTCAACAGAGGAGTAGAAGATGTTGTACATATAATCTATGGACTATTACTCTGTGAATGCAAATAGAGATGACCATACTAAGCAAAGTCAGAAAACAGGAGACAAATACCATAGATTTCACTTATATGTGGAACCTAAGTGAAGTGAAGTGAAGTCGCTCAGTCGTGTCCGACTCTGCAACCCCATGGACTGTAGCCTACCAGGCTCCTGTGTCCTTGGGATTTTCCAGGCAATAGTCCTGGAGTGAATTGCCATTTCCTTCTCCAGGGACCTAAAGTGTGGTGCAAATGAACCAGTCTATGAAACAGAAACAGATTCACAAACATAGGGAACAGACTTGTGGCTGCCAGGGGGAGGGTGCAGGGGAAGGAAGTACTGGGAATTTGGGATTAGCAGATGTAAACTCTTCTATATAGGATGGATAAGCAACAAGGTCCTATTATATGGCACAGGGAACTATATTCAATATCCTATGATAAATCATTATAGGAAAGAATATATAAAAAAGAATGTCTATATGTATATAACTGTCATTTTTCTGTACAGCAGAGATTGGAGAAACATTGTAAATCAAGTATATGTCAATAAAAAGCTAAATTAAGATTACTTAACTAAATAACTAACAAGGATTTATTCTATAGCACAGGGAATGCTACTCAATACTCTGCAATGGTCTATATGGGAAAATAAATCTAATAAAGAGTGGATATGTGTAAAAGTATTAACAGATTAACTTTGCTCTACACCTGAAACTAACACAGCATTGTAAATCAATAAACAATTTTAAAAGGTAGAATACCCTTAAATATATTTTCAAGAAAACATAACAAAATATTGTTTAGGCAGGCATATTAAGTGATAACATAACAAATGAAACAAAGCTCTCAAACACAAACTTTATGAAATTGTTACCCAAAGGCTGGTGACAGGGCATGGAGTACATAGGAACATATAAGTAGGTATAGTTATGGAAGGTGTTCTGTTTCTTGGAATGGTTGTACAGTGTGTAGGTGATAAAGGATTTTAAAAAAGAAAATATCTCAGTTCCTTGCACATTGGTGCTGCATATATTCTTTCATCTGTAGTCATGAATCTCTCCCTCCTTCCCTAGTTTGAGAATATTCTGTCTGACATGTAGAGACAATCAATGTTATGATGGAAAAAGGAAAACTGAAAAATTCTTAAAGGAAGTGGTGGGGACAAGAGAGACTGGCATTCTAGGAAGAAAAAACTGCAAGGCAAAGATGAAAACTCACAATGAACTTGACAACTAGCTATAGATTCAGATGAATACACACAGACACCGTATTAAAGATCTCAGTATTAAAAATACTGTTCAGGTTTCCTCAGGGCTGGGCTGGTCCTTATTTTGAGGGTCAATCCAAGTCTCACATCCCATTTGATAGACTCTGGTATGGAGTGGCCATTTCTCAGTGGGCTGGGGCATGATGTCCCTGAATGCACACCTCACAATCAAGAGTCAGACTTTGTAGCCCTAGGTCGACTAAGATCACATAAATCTTCCTAAGGACAAAAGATGACACAACTTGTATAAGGTCACTACTGGGCACCTACAGAGTTGAGCTGTTCCTTGGACACAAGCACTGCTTCTGCTTTTCAGGAGGAACTCCTAGCAGGCCCCATCAGAGGTCTGTGAGCCTCTGCAAAGATGCCTTCTTCCCACACAGAGTAGGAATCCAAAGTAGAATCTAGGCAGAGTCCACAAGAGACACACCAAGGTTGCTTGCTGACTGCACTTTAGAGTCACATTTTGAAAAGCTTTTCTGTTTGGATTCCACTTTCAAGGCTAATCTGGCCATTAAATGCCTGACATGGTTTGGAACTGGGTTCAGAGGAATTCACAGGGTCCAGGAAGGAGACCAGATTCAGCTTCTTTTGCTCGTACCACCTCCTTTCATGTTCCCCCACCTTTCGACAAACACTTAACCCATAAGATGCTTAAATGTCATCCCTTCACAACCAGAACTGGGCAGGCTGGAGTGTGGACCATGAGGCTGAGTGCCAGGCTTCTATTTTAGACCAGACTAGGCTCGCAGATTCAGGTAAGAAAAGCAGGGAACAGGAGAAAAGGGAAGAATGTTGTGTCAGTCTGAGTGTGGGCTGGAAAAGAATATCCAGACACAGAGTATTGCAGAAGGAAGTGAGTTTACTAAGCACAACGAGCAGTGCATATATGTACCACAAATTCTTTATTCATTCATCTGTTGGTGGACATTTATGTTGCTTCCACGTCCTAGGTATTGTAAATAGTGTTGCAATGAATGTTGGTACGTGTGTCTTTTTCAGTTATGATTTTCTCAGAGTATAGGCCCAGTAGTGGGACTTTTGGGTCATATGGTAGTTTATGGGGCCTCTTAGGTGGTGCTAATGGTAAAGAAACTGCCTGCCAATGCAGAGACATAAGAGATGCACGTTCAGTCCCTGGGTCGGGAAGATCCCCTGGAGGAGGGCATGGCAGTCCACTCTAGGATTCCTGCCTGGAGAATCCCATATACCGAGGAGCCTGGCAGGCTACAGTGCACTGGGTTGCAAAACGTCAAACATAACCGAAGCAACTCAACACGCATGCATGGTAATTTTATTCCTATTGTTTTAAGGAATCTCCATGCTGTTCTCCATAGTGGTTGTATCCATTTACATTCTCATCAACAGTGCACCAGAGTTCCCTCTTCTTCATACCCCCTCCAGCTATTTTTACCGCTGAGTAATCAGCCATAAAGAGGATCTCATTTTAAAAAGGGAACTCATTTTATGGTTAAGTAATCAGCCATAAGAAGGAACTCATTAGAAGTCAGTTCTAATGTGTGAATGAACCTAGAGCCTATAACAATACACAGTGAAGTAAGTGAGAAAGAGAAAAACAAACATTGTATATTCATGTGTATATATGGAATCTGGAAAGAGAGTACTGATGAACCTGTTGGCAGGGCAACTGTGGAGATGCAGGCATAACAGACTTGTGGATACGATGGGGGAAGGAGAGGGTGAGACAAATCAAGGGAGTTGCACTGAAACATCTACTTTACCATATGTGAGGAAGATGACCGGTGGGAGTTAGATGTATGATGCAGGGCGTTCACACCTGGTGCTCGGTGAGTCTAGAGGGGTGGGGTTGGGTGGCTTAAGGGGGTGGGTATATATGTATACCTATGGTTGATCCACGCTGATGTATGGCAGAAATCCATAGAATATTGTAAGGCAATTACCCTCCAATTAAAAATAAATAAATTAATTTTGAAAAGAGTTACTCTGCACACCTGCTTCCAAATGGCATAGAAGTATCTTTTATTTAGAATTAAAACTTCTGTTCAGACCACAAATTCAGCACCCACAGGACTACCAAATTCTCATCTGGGATGTGCAGCTGTGCATTTCAGCTACGGTCCGGCAGCAGGGGTGTTCTCTTTTATTAAAAAAAAAAAAAAGAAGAAGAAGAACAAGAGGTAATGTGGGTGCTGTGAGCACAGCGACTGGCCTGACAGACAAGGGAGACAATGGGACACCGTTAGAAGAGCAGGAAGGCTCGAGGGAAAACTGACACTTTTTGTAGGTTAGTAGCCTATATTAATGGCCTCAAGACAAAGAAAAATACTGCTGGAAGGGTGGCATTAGCTGATTGGTTAGGGTGCTAGAGAGTGTGTCTTGGGCTGGGCATTTTGCCTAATTTGGGGTCAAGAAGTTGGCCTGTAAGGATCAGAGGGGATTTCGGCAATGGTTACGTGGGGATCAGTCAGTTTTGGAGATGACCTTGATTCTGGGCTCTACTTCTGTGGCATTTGTGTTAGGCTTCCCACCTTTGGCCTTGGGAGAGGACGCCATAGAGGATGGGCATAAAAACAGTTGCCTAGAGCCCTCAGGCTGTGGTGTGGACCAGCAGTTTTCAGCCTCATTTTATTCAGAAAACCCTCTGCAAGCGATAAACGCAGGAAGTAGGAAATGGGTGCGGTCTGTGAATTACTCTGCAAATGCTTGCTAAGATTTTCAGTGGCAGTGGTAACGGTTCTGTGGTGACTGACATGGCTAGACTTCTAATATTTTCGTCTCCTTTGGGCATAACATGCTCAGGGGGAAGCAGGTATATCTGGACATTCATATGATCTCTGAAATTCAGAGGCAAAGTACACAGCCCCTGGTTTGTAGAGGCAAGGAATGGCTCAGAAAATATCATGTCTCCTGGTCCCATGGTCTCCTGGTAGACAAGATTCCAAACAGTCTAATAAATAATCTCCAGACGGTTATAGAGGTGAAATCTCACCTGCTCTTGTTCAGTCCCTCCTCCAACTGAGGCAGTTGCTTCAGGGAGAGGAAAAGAGGCAGCTTCTTTCCTGGAAAGAGGAAAAGCTGCCTCTTTTCCTCTCTTTCTTTCTCCTGCTGACCCCATTATAAGAATAGGAGCTGACTGAGAGGATGACATCAGTAGCAGGGATCTTAGCCTGGAAGCAGGGCATTTAAATGCTTTAAAAACATGTGACTTTTAAGGGATTCAAAGGAAGGAATTTTGAGCAATGAGAAGACATTCTGTTTCAAAGTGAAAGAAAAATAAGATGAATGACCAGTGTAGGGGAGCAAAATTACCACCCCAAAATGTTTCTCTGGTATTAGGATTATTTTAGATTATTTATTTTTCAGAAAGAGAATGCTCAGGAGACTTTCTTTTTTCCCTCCCCCTTAACTGCTTAAAAGCATTTAGATAGGGGACTTCCTCCAAGAAAGGAGCTATCACCATAGGTAACTAAAACCAATATGAGCTGGGCATAGTAGGCTGCGAAATTGACCAAGGCCTATTTGCTCACATTCTGCTCTGTGTCCCACTGTTTCTACATGGCAAGACAACTACTTGTTTACAAAATTTTTGCTTTTCCCATTACTATGTGCATTGTCTTCCTCACCTTTGAAGTACTAGACCCCTAAACCCACCAACTTTGCTCAGAATGAATACATTCATATTGCCTGATTGCCTCTGAGTCTCATATTCTTCTAGAGCCACCCGCCTTACCTATGTATCAGTTCAGTTCAGTTCAGTTCAGTTCAGTCGCTCAGTCGTGTCCAACTCTTTGCAACCCAATGAATTGCAGCATGCCAGGCCTCCCTGTCCATCACCATCTCCTGGAGTTCACTCAGACCCAGATCCATCGAGTCAGTGATGCCATCTAGCCATCTCATCCTCTGTCGTCCCCTTCTCCTCCTGCCCCCAATCCCTCCCAGCATCAGAGTCTTTTCCAGTGAGTCAACTCTTTACATGAGGTGGCCAAAGTACTGGAGTTTCAGCTTCAGCATCATTCCTTCCAAAGAAATCCCAGGGCTGATCTCATTCAGAATGGACTGGTTGGATCTCCTTGCAGTCCAAGGGACTCTCAAGAGTCTTCTCCAACACCACAGTTCAAAAGCATCAATTCTCTGGCGCTCAGCTTTCTTCACAGTCCAACTCTCACATCCATACATGACCACTGAAAAAACCATAGCCTTGACTAGATGGACCTTGGTCGGCACAGTAATGTCTCTGCTTTTGAATATACTATCTGGGTTGGTCATAACTTTTCTTCCAAGCAGTAAGCGTCTTTTAATTTCATGGCTGCAGTCACCATCTGCAGTGATTTTGGAGCCCCCCCAAATAAAGTCTGACACTGTTTCCACTGTTTCCCCATCTATTTCCCATGAAGTGATGGGACTGGATGCCATGATCTTTGTTTTCTGAATGTTGAGCTTTAAGCCAACTTTTTCACTCTCCTCTTTCACGTTCATCAAGAGGCTTTTTTTTTCTTCTTCTTCTTTAACTTTTATTTATTTATTTTTTCATCAAGAGGCTTTTTAGTTCCTCTTCACTTTCTGCCATAAGAGTGGTGTCATCTGCATATCTGAGATTGTTGATATTTCTCCTGGCAATCTTGATTCCAGCTTGTGTTTCTTCCACCCCAGCATTTCTCATCATGTACTCTGCATAGAAGTTAAATAAGCAGGGTGACAATATACAGCCTTGATGTACTCCTTTTCCTATTTGGAACCAGTCTGTTGTTCCATGTCCAGTTCTAACTGTTGCTCCCTGACCTGCATACAGATTTCTCAGGAGGCAGGTCAGGTGGTCTGGTATTCCCATCTCTTTCTGAATTTTCCACAGTTTATTGTGATCCACACATTCAAAGGCTTTGGCATAGTCAATAAAGCAGAAATAGATGTTTTTCTGGAACTCTCTTGCTTTTTCGATGATCCAGCGGATGTTGGCAATTTGATCTCTGGTTCCTCTGCCTTTTCTAAAACCAGCTTGAACATCAGGGAGTTCACGGTTCACATATTGTTGAAGCCTGGCTTGGAGAATTTTGAGCATTAGTTTACTAGCGTGTGAGATGAGTGCAATTGTGCGGTAGTCTGAGCATTCTTTTGCATTGCCTTTCTTTGGGATTGGAATGAAAACTGACCTTTTCCAGTCCTGTGGCCACTGCTGAGTTTTCCAAATTTGCTGGCATCTTGAGTGCAGCACTTTCACAGCATCATCTTTCAGGATTTGAAACAGCTCAACTGGAATTCCATCACCTCCACTAGCTTTGTTCGTAGTGATGCTTTCTAAGGCCCACTTGACTTCACATTCCAGGATGTCTGGCTCTAGGTGAGTGATCATACCATTGTGATTATCTGGGTCATGAAGATCTTTTTTGTACAGTTTTTCTGTGTATTCTTGCCACCTCTTTTTAATATCTTCTGCTTCTGTTAGGTCTATACTATTTCTGTCCTTTATCAAGCTCATCTTTGCATGAAATGTTCCCTTGGTATCTCTAATTTTCTTGAAGGGATCTCTAGTCATTCCCATTCTGTTCTTTCCCTCTATTTCTTTGCATTGATCACTGAGGAAGACTTTCTTATCTCTCCCTGCTATTCTCTGGAACTCTGCATTCGGATGCTTATATCTTTCCTTTTCTCCTTTGCTTTTCACTTCTCTTCTTTCCACAGCTATTTGTAAGGCCTCCCCAGACAGCCATTTTGCTTTTTTGCATTTCTTTTCCATGGGGATGGTCTTGATCCCTGTCTCCTGTGCAATGTCACGAACCTCAGTCCATAGTTCATCAGGCACTCTGTCTATCAGATCTAGGCCCTTAAATCTATTTCTCACTTCCACTGTATAGTCAAAATGGATTTGATTTAAGTCATACCTGAATGGTCTAGTAGTTTTCCCTACTTTCTTCAATTTCAGTCTGAATTTGGCAATAAGGAGCTCATGATCTGAGCCACAGTCAGCTCCTGGTCTTGTTTTTGACTATATAGAGCTTCTCACTCTTTGGCTGCAAAGAATATAATCAATCTTATTTCACTGTTGACCATCTGGTGATGTCCATGTGTAGAATCTTCTCTTGTGTTGTTGGAAGAGGGTGTTTGCTATGACCAGTGTGTTCTCTTGGCAAAACTCTATTAGTCTTTGCCCTGCTTCATTCCACATTCCAAGGCCAAGTTTGCCTGTTACTCCAGGTGTTTCTTGACTTCCTACTTTTGCATTCCAGTCCCCTATAATGAAAAGGACATCCTTTTGGGGTGTTAGTTCTAAAAGGCCTTGTAAGTCTTCATAAAACTGTTCAACTTCAGCTTCTTCAGCATTACTGGTTGGGGCATAGGCTTGGATAACTGTGATATTGAATGTTTTGCCTTGGAAACGAACAGAGATCATTCTGTCGTTCTTGAGATTGCATCCAAGTACTGCATTTCAGACTCTTTTGTTGACCATGATGGCTCCTCCATTTCTTCTGAGGGATTCCTGCCCGCAGTAGTAGATATAATGGTCATCTGAGTTAAATTCACCCATTCCAGTCTGTTTTAGTTCGCTGATTCCTAGAATGTCGACGTTCACTCTTGCCATCTCCTGTTTGACCACTTCCAATTTGCCTTGATTCATAGACCTAACTTTCCAGGTTCCTATGCAATATTGCTCTTTACAACATCGGACCTTGCTTCTATCACCAGTCACATCCACAACTGGGTATTGTTTTTGCTTTGGCTCCATCCCTTCATTCTTTCTGGAGATATTTCTCCACTCATCTCCAGTAACAAATTGGGCACCTACTGACCTGGGGAGTTCCTCTTTCAGTATCCTATCATTTTGCCTTTTCATACTGTTCATGGGGTTCTCAAGGCAAGAATACTGAAGTGGTTTTCCGTTCTCCAGTGGACCACATTTTGTCAGACCTCTCCACCATGACCCACCTGTCTTGGGTGGCCCCACAGGGCATGGCTTAGTTTCATTGAGTTAGACATGGCTGTGGTCCATGTGATCAGATTGGCTAGTTTTCTGTGATTATGAATATAAAATTTTAAATTAAGAAAAAATAAAAACAGATAAAAGTTAGAGAAATGTTTCTCCCTCATTCACTGGAAACTTTGAAAAGTTGCTCACAGCCTTCCTCCTTCCCTGTCCCTTGTGCTCCCTGGGTGTCTTCATTAGGTGACCTCCCAGGGGTCCTTAGAAAACTGCCTTTCCTCACCTCTAGTACCTCCGTGCCCTCTCCTTACTCACTGAGCTTCCTAAAGTTACACTCTTGTATTTTTCTCTTCTGGGAAATATTTCTGCTGTAGAGAAAGATGTGAACATGATTGCCATGGTTTCATTTTCATTTCCTAGAAACGTGGGTTATCAACTATCATCTCCCCCCCCACACACACACACACCCCAAAATAAGGTCTCAAGCCACAGGCTCTTATATTTTCTACTGCCTCCCATCCTGGGTGTCATTTCCCACGCAGGCTAGAGGTTTACCTCTCCTTGCTCTCTACTCTGTCTGCATTTGCCTGGACAAGGACAGTTCTCTGGAGTGTTCCTGTGCTAGGGGTTGCAGGGAGCAATTCACCAGACTGCTTTCTGCTCGCTTAGTGGAAACTTTCAGATCTGAGCTCTGACCAGAAATATCTTCCCTCTTTTGACGGGTAAGTGAGCAAATTCTTTGTACTTGAAGTGATGGGATGCTGGCTTTTTGCTTAGAGGCCTGAAGGGCAGAGCTGACTGGTGGAGAGCTGAGAGTTGGTGCAGAAGACCTGGTCATCCTTCTCAGGTGGTCAGGAGAGTGAGTGACAAGCTGAGAACTGCCCAAGGCTAGGGCAATGATGATGGAAATAAGCAGAGTAACTGGATTCCAGATAGACTTGGGGAGGTCACAGGATTGTAGATGTGAGATAAGAGAGAAAGACAATTATGTGGATGACCCTATGTGCAAACAAAGGGTGGCACTGATATTACCTGGAAGGGAGAAGACTATAGAAGGAAAGGGATGGGGACTTGAGTGAGGTTTGGCCTTGTTCAGTTCTTAAAGATCATCCTAGACACACAAGTGGGAGATGTTGTGTAAACAGTGGGATATATGTGAATGAGGTTAGGGAAGACTTCAGCACCTTCAGCACAGTGGTGGTGCTGGACAACATGGGACAGGGTGAGAAAACCTAAATGGTGAATGTATGTGGAGCAGCATCAGGACTGAGCCTGTTTTAGGGGAGGCAATAATTTTCTTCTACACTTGTGAGGCCATTGGGCTGGTCTCATAACTAAAATGACGTGAGACAGATTAATATGAGAAAAAAAATACATTTAATTTTCTATGTTCGGGGACTCCAAATATATAACACACAGACATTCAGGCAATTGATTCTTATACGCCATTTGGATTTCAGGAGAAAGGTAGGAACTAGGACATCAAAGAGGGAAATCAATTTTAGAAAGATGGGAAAAACAAATATTTGCCATGCCAGGCAGAAAGCAATGGGAAACAGAGAAGACTTTGATCAAATAGGCCTTGTGGCTGCTAAGTCGCATCATTCGTGTCTGACTCTGTGCAACCCCACCAGGCTCCCCCGTCCCTGGGATTCTCCAGGCAAGAACACTGGAGTGGGTTGCCATTTCCTTCTCCAGTGCATGAAAGTGAAAAGTGAAAGTGAAGTCACTCAGTCGTTTCTGACTGCTAGCGATCCCATGGACTGCAGCCCACCAGGCCCCTCCATCCATGGGATTTTCCAGGCAAGAGTACTGGAGTGGGGTGCCATTGCCTTCTCCAAGGCCTTGCTAAGTTTCCCCAAGTCTACTCTACCTAGCGCATACTCTGGAGGTATCTCTGGTGATAGTACTCCTTGCTAAAATAGGCCCTTTATCTAAATTCTTTAAGGCAGTTAAGGAGAAAGTAAAAGTTCTTCTTGAGTCTTTGGTTTCTTAAAGTTAGTTATTCTAGATAACCCTAATGCCAAGGAGACACAAATGGGGCAGCATATTTTGCTCCATTACAACCTAGACACACCCAATCTTAGATCTCAGCTTGCTATGGGGAGGTGCAAACAAAACAAGTTTGGTCAGCCACAGTTTTTAAACTGCTTTAGTTTAAAAAAAAATGATTTTGGGGCAGGAAAGTTTGTCCTCTAACCTTCTAGGTTCTTGTAGCTAGTCTAAGAATTAAATTGACATGAGATGGGGGGTGGGGGAAGCAAAGACAATTACTATACATAGGTAAGATTGACTAGTTTTCTGTGAGTATGGTTTCAGTGTGTCTACCCCTGATGCACTCTTGCAACACCTACCATCTTACTTGGGTTTCTCTTACCTTGGGCGTGGAGTATCTCTTCACAGCTGCTCCAGCCAAGCACAGCCACTGTTTCTTACCTTGGACGAGGGGTATCTCCTTACCACTGCCATTCCTGACCTTCAACGTGGGATAGCTCCTCTAGGCCCACCTGTGCCCGCCCTCCCAGCCACACTTCCTTGGGTTGCTCCTCCCGGCCACCACCGCTGGGCTTGGGCATGGGGTGGTTCCTCCTGCGGCCGTCCCTGGCCTCCAGCATGGGGTGGGTCCTCAAGGCCACCGCCCCTGGCCTCGGGCATGAGGTGGCTTCTCCCGGCCGCCCCTGACCTCGGAAAACTAGTCAATCTAATCACACTAGGACCACGGCTTTGTCTAACTCAATGAAATCAAGCCATGCCTGCGGGACAACCCAAGGCGGGTGGGTCATGGTGGAGAGGTCTGACAGAATGTGGTCCACTGGAGAAGGGAATGGCAAATCACTTCAGTATTCTTGCCTTGAGAACCCCATGAAAAGTATGAAAAGGCAAAATGATAGGATACTGAAAGAGGAACTCCCCAGGTCAATAGGTGCCCAATATGCTACTGAAGATCAATGGAGAAATAACTCCAGAAAGAATAAAGGGATGGAATCAAAACAAAAACAATACCCAGCTGTGGATGTGACTGGTGATAGAAGCAAGGTCCAATGTTGTAAAGAGCAACATTGCATAGGAACCTGGAATGTCAGGTCCATGAATCAAGGCAAATTGGAAGTGGTCAGACAATAGATGGCAAGGGTGAACATCGACATTCTAGGAATCAGCGAACTAAAATCGACTGGAATGGGTGAATTTAACTCAGATGACCATTATATCTACTACTGCGGGCAGGAATCCCTCAGAAGAAATGGAGTAGCCATCATGATCAACAAAAGAGTCTGAAATGCAGTACTTGGATGCAATCTCAAAAACGACAGAATGATCTCTGTTTGTCTCCAAGGCAAACTATTCAATATCACAGTTATCCAAGTCTATGCCCCAACGAGTAATGCTAAAGAAGCTGAAGTTGAACGGTTTTATGAAGACCTACAAGACCTTTTAGAACTAACACCCAAAAAAGATTTCCTTTTCATTATAGGGGACTGGAATGCAAATTTAGGAAGTCAAGAAACACCTGGAGTAACAGGCAAACTTGGCCTTGGAATGTGGAATGAAGCAGGGCAAAGACTAATAGAGTTTTGCCAAGAAAATGCTCTGGTCATAGCAAACACCCTCTTCCAAAAACACAAGAGAAGATTCTACACATGGACATCACCAGATGGTCAACACCAAAATCAGATTGATTATATTATTTGCAGCCAAAGATGGAGAAGCTCTATACAGTCAACAAAAACAAGACCAGGACCTGACTGAGGCTCAGAGCATGAACTCCTTATTATCAAATTCAGACTCAAATTGAAGAAAGCAGGGAAAGCCGCTAGACCATTCAGGTATGACCTAAATCAAATCCCTATGATTATACAGTGGAAGTGAGAAATAGATTTAAGGGCCTAGATCTGATAGATAGAGTGCCTGATGAACTATGAAATGAGGTTCGTGACATTGTACAGGAGACAGGGATCAAGACCATCCCCATGGAAAAGAAATGCAAAAAACCAAAATGGCTGTCTGGGGAGGCCATACAACTAGCTGCAAAAAAAAGAGAGGCGAAAAGCAAGGAGAAAAAGAAAGATATAAGCATCTGAATGCAGAGTTCCAGAGAATAGCAAGAAGAGATAAGAAAGCCTTCTTCAGTGATCAATGCAAAGAAATAGAGGAAAAGAACAGAATGGGAAAGACTAGAGAGCTCTTCAAGAAAATTAGAGATACCAAGGGAACATTTCATGCAAAGATGGGCTCGATAAAGGACAGAAATGGAATGGACCTAACAGAAGCAGAAAATGTTAAGAAGAAGTGGCAAGAATACACAGAAGAACTGTACAAAAAAGATCTTCACGACCCAGATAATCACGATGGTGTGATCACTCACCTAGAGCCAGACATCCTGGAATGTGAAGTCAAGTGGGCCTTAGAAAGCATCACTACGAACAAAGCTAGTGGAGGTGATGGAATTCCAGTTGAGCTGTTTCAAATCCTGAAAGATGATGCTGTGAAAGTGCTGCACTCAAGATGCCAGCAAATTTGGAAAACTCAGCAGTGGCCACAGGACTGGAAAGGTCAGTTTTCATTCCAATCCCAAAGAAAGGCAATGCAAAAGAATGCTCAAGCTACCACACAATTGTACTCATCTCACATGCTAGTAAAGTAATGCTCGAAATTCTCTAAGCCAGGCTTCAACAATACGTGAACCATGAAACAGGACTGGAAAAG